>NW_027480776.1:0-222695 GCF_051401765.1 Calliopsis andreniformis | reverse complement strand
ATTATTCTGGTGATTATGGCTATCACGATTATTATGGTTACAATAACGGTTATAAAGGTTATTTCCATGACAATTCTGTTTATTACTACGATGTTATGATTATTACAGTTAGTATAACTATTACTATGATTATTGCGGCTATTATGATCGTTGCTCTGATTATTAGGATTATTACTACGATTGTTATGATTGTAGTGGTTATTATGGCGGTTACTATGATTATTATGGTTGATAGTATGGTTATTATAATTACCATTCCGATTATTACGGCTATTATGATTATTATGGTTTTTATGGATATTATAATGGTTATTATGATTGTCTCCAAGTATATTATGGTTATTATTATGATTATTACGATTATTATGGTTCCTAGTATGATTATGACGAATATTAAGATCATCACTAAGATTATAATGGCTATTATGATTATTATGGTTTTAATGGATATCATAATGGTTATTACGATTTTTCCAGGTTTATTATGGTTATTATTATGATTATTATGATTATTATGTTTTATAGTATGATTATGACGTATATTATGATCATCACTAAGATTATTCTGGTGATTATGACTATTACGATTATTATGGCTATAATAACGAATATTAAGGTTATTTCCATGATAATACTGTTTATTATTTCGACGTTATGAATACTACAGTTAGCATAACTATTACTATGATTATTACGACTATTATGACTGCTGCTATGATTAGTATGATTATTATTAAGATTGTCATGATTCTTGTGGTTATTATGACGATTACTATGATTGTTATGGTTGATAGTGTGGTTATTATGATTATCATTTTGATTATTATGCCTATTATGGTTAGTATGGTTGTTATGGCTATTATAATGGTTATTATGGTTGCTTCAAAGTTTATTATGATTATTATTATGATTATTACGATGTTTATGTTACATAAGGTGATTATGACGAATATTATGATCATCACTAAGAGTATTCTGGTGATTATGACTATTACGATTATTATGGTTATAATAACGATTATTAAGGTTATTTCCATGATAATTCTGTTTACTATTTCGATGTTATGATTACTACAGTTAGCATAACTATTACTATGATTATTACGACTATTATGACTGTTGCTATGATTATTATGATTATTATTACGATTGTCATGATTGTTGTGGTTATTATGACGATTACTATGATTATTATGGTTGACAGTGTGGTTATTATGATTATCATTCAGATTATTATGGCCATTATGATTATTATGGTTTTTATGGCCATTATAATGGTTATTATGATTGTCTCCATGTATATTATGGTTATTATTATGATTATTACGATTATTATGGTTCCTAGTATGATTATGACGAATATTATGATCGTCACTAAGATTATTTTGGTGATTATGACTATTACGATTATTATGGCTATAATCACGATTATTAAGGTTATTTCCATGATAATTCTTATTATTATTTGGATGTTATGATTACTACAGTTAGCATAACTATTACTATGGTTATTACGACTATTGTGACTGTTGCCATGATTAGTATGATTATTATTACGATTGTTATGATTGTTGTGGCTATTATGACGATTACTATGATTATTATGGTCGATAGTGTGGTTATTATGATTATTATTTAGATTATTATGCCTATCGTGGTTATTATGGCTTTCATGGCTATTATAATGGTTATTATGATTGCTTCCAAGTTTATTATGGTTATTATTATGATTACTATGATTATTATGTTTCATAGTATGATTATGACGTATATTATCATAATCACTAAGATTATTTTGTTGATTATGACTATTACGATTATTATGGATATAATAACGATTATCAATGTTATATCCAAGGTAATTCTGTTTATTATTACGTTGTTATGATTATTAGAGTTAGTCTATCTATTACTACGATTATTACGGCTATTATGACTGTTGCTATGGTTATTATGGTTGTTATTACGATTGACATCATTGTTGTGGTTATTATGACGATTACTATGATTATTATGGTTGATAGTGTGGTTATTATGATTATTATTTAGATTATTATGCCTATCATGGTTTTTATGGCTTTCATGGCTATTATAATGGTTATTATGATTGCTTCCAAGTTTATTATGGTTATTATTATGATTATTATGATTATTATGTTTCATAGTATGATTATGACGTATATTCTGATCATCACTCAGATTATTCTGGTGATTATGACTATTACGATTATTATAGCTATAATAACGATTATTAAGGTTATTTCCATGATAATTCAGTTTAATGTTACGGTGTTATGATTATTACAGGTAGTATAACTATTACTATGATTATTACGGCTGTTATGACTGTTGCTATGATTATTATGGATGTTATTACGATTGAAATCATTGTTGTGGTTATTATGACGATTACTATGATTATTATGGGTGATAGTACGGTTGTTATGATTATTATTCAGATTATTAAGTCTATTATTATTATTATGGTTTTTATGGCTATTATAATGGTTATTATGATTGTTTCCAATATTATTATTTTTATCATTATGATTATTATGATTATTATGTTTCATAGTATGATTATGACGTATATTATGGTCATCACTAAGATTATTCTGGTGGTTTTGACTATGACGATTATTATGGATATTATAACGATTACTAATGTTGTTTCCATGACAATTCTGTTTATTATTACGTTGTTATGATTATTACAGTTAGTCTAACTATTACTATGATTATTACGGCTATTATGATTGATGCTACTATTACCTTAATTATTATTATGATTGCTATGATTTTTGTGGTTATTATGACGGTTACTATGATTATTATGGTTGATAGTACGGTTATTATGATTATCATTCAGATTATTATGGCTGTTATGATTGTTATGGTTTTTATGGCCATTATAATGTTTATTATGGTTGTTTCCAAGTATATTATGGTTATTATTATGATTATTACGATTATTATCGTTCCTAGTATGATTATGACGAATATTAAGATCATCACTAAGATTATAATGGCTATTATGATTATTATGGTTTTAATGGCTATCATAATGGTTATTACGATTTTTCCAGGTTTATTATGTTTATTATTATGATTATTATGATTATTATGTTTTATAGTATGATTATGACGTATATTATGATCATCACTAAGATTATTCTGGTGATTATGACTATTACGATTATTATGGCTATAATAACGATTATTAAGGTTATTTCCATGATAATTCTGTTTATTACTACGTTGTTATGATTATTACAGTTAGTATAACTATTAGTATGAGAATTACGGCTATTATGATTGTTTCTACGATTATCATAATTATTATTATGATTGTTATGATTGTTGTGGTTATTATGACGTTTACTATGATTATTATGGTTGATAGTATGGTTATTATGATTATCATTCAGATTATTATGGCTATTATGACTATTGTGCTTTTTATGGCCATTATAATGGTTATTATGATTATTATGTTTTATAGTATGATTATGACGCATATTACGATCATCACTAAGATTATTCTGGTCATTATGACTATTACGATTATTATGGCTATAATAACGATCATTAAGGTTATTTCCATGATAATTCTGTTTATTACTACGTTGTTATGATTATTACAGTTAGTATAACTATTACTATGATTATTACGGCTATTATGAATGTTGCTACGATTATCATAATTATTATTATGATTGTTATGATTGTTGTGGTTATTATGTCGTTTACTATGATTATTATGGTTGATAGTATGGTTATTATGATTATCATACAGATTATTATGGCTATTATGATTATTGTGGTGTTTATGGCCATTATAATGGTTATTATGATTATTATGTTTTATAGTATGATTATGACGCATATTTCGATCATCACTAAGATTATTCTGGTGATTATGACTATTACGATTATTATGGCTATAATAACGATTATTAAGGTTATTTCCATGATAATACTGTTTATTATTTCGACGTTATGAATACTACAGTTAGCATAACTATTACTATGATTATTACGACTATTATGACTGCTGCTATGATTAGTATGATTATTATTAAGATTGTCATGATTCTTGTGGTTATTATGACGATTACTATGATTGTTATGGTTGATAGTGTGGTTATTATGACTATCATTTTGATTATTATGCCTATTATGGTTAGTATGGTTGTTATGGCTATTGTAATGGTTATTATGGTTGCTTCCAAGTTTATTATGATTATTATTATGATTATTACGATTGTTATGTTTCATAAGGTGATTATGACGAATATTATGATCATCACTAAGATTATTCTGGTGATTATGACTATTACGATTATTATGGTTATAATAACGATTATTAAGGTTATTTCCATGATAATTCTGTTTATTATTTCGATGTTATGATTACTACAGTTAGCATAACTATTACTATGATTATTACGACTATTATGACTGTTGCTATGATTATTATGATTATTATTACGATTGTCATGATTGTTGTGGTTATTATGACGATTACTATGATTATTATGGTTGACAGTGTGGTTATTATGATTATCATTCAGATTATTATGGCCATTATGATTATTATGGTTTTTATGGCCATTATAATGGTTATTATGATTGTCTCCATGTATACTGTGGTTATTATTATGATTATTACGATTATTATGGTTCCTAGTATGATTATGACGAATATTATGATCGTCACTAAGATTATTTTGGTGATTATGACTATTACGATTATTATGGCTATAATCACGTTTATTAAGGTTATTTCCATGATAATTCTTATTATTATTTCGATGTTATGATTACTACAGTTAGCATAACTATTACTATGGTTATTACGACTATTGTGACTGTTGCCATGATTAGTATGATTATTATTACGATTGTTATGATTGTTGTGGCTATTATGACGATTACTATGATTATTATGGTCGATAGTGTGGTTATTAAGATTATTATTTAGATTATTATGCCTATCATGGTTATTATGGCTTTCATGGCTATTATAATGGTTATTATGATTGCTTCCAAGTTTATTATGGTTATTATTATGATTACTATGATTATTATGTTTCATAGTATGATTATGACGTATATTATCATAATCACTAAGATTATTTTGTTGATTATGACTATTACGATTATTATGGATATAATAACGATTATCAATGTTATTTCCTAGGTAATTCTGTTTATTATTACGTTGTTATGATTATTAGAGTTAGTCTAACTATTACTATGATTATTACGGCTATTATGACTGTTGCTATAGTTATTATGGTTGTTATTACGATTGACATCATTGTTGTGGTTATTATGACGATTACTATGATTATTATGGTTGATAGTGTGGTTATTATGATTATTATTT
This sequence comes from Calliopsis andreniformis, assembly GCF_051401765.1. NCBI lineage: Eukaryota > Metazoa > Arthropoda > Insecta > Hymenoptera > Andrenidae > Calliopsis > Calliopsis andreniformis. The sequence goes on along the minus strand of NW_027480776.1, from coordinate 217,303 downwards.
AGATTATTATGCCTATCATGGTTATTATGGCTTTCATGGCTATTATATAGCTTATTATGATTGCTTCCAAGTTTATTATGGTTATTATTATGATTATTATGATTATTATGTTTCATAGTATGATTATGACGTATATTATGATCATCACACAGATTATTCTGGTGATTATGACTATGACGATTATTATGGCTATAATAACGATTATTAAGGTTATTTCCATGATAATTCAGTTTATTATTACGATGTTATGATTATTACAGTTAGTATAACTATTACTATGATTATTACGCCTATTATGACTGTTGCTATGATTATTATGGATGTTATTACGATTGAAATCATTGTTGTGGTTATTATGACGATTACTATGATTATTATGGGTGATAGTACGGTTGTTATGATTATTATTCAGATTATTAAGTCTATTATTATTATTATGGTTTTTATGGCTATTATAATGGTTATTATGATTGTTTCCAAGATTATTATTTTTATCATTATGATTATTATGATTATTATGTTTCATAGTATGATTATGACGTATATTATGGTCATCACTAAGATTATTCTGGTGGTTTTGACTATGACGATTATTATGGATATTATAACGATTACTAATGTTGTTTCCATGACAATTCTGTTTATTATTACGTTGTTATGATTATTACAGTTACTCTAACTATTACTATGATTATTACGGCTATTATGATTAATGCTACTATTACCATAATTATTATTATGATTGCTATGATTTTTGTGGTTATTATGACGGTTACTATGATTATTATGGTTGATAGTACGGTTATTATGATTATCATTCAGATTATTATGGCTGTTATGATTGTTATGGTTTTTATGGCCATTATAATGTTTATTATGATTGTTTCCAAGTATATTATGGTTATTATTATGATTATTACGATTATTATGGTTCCTAGTATGATTATGACGAATATTAAGATCATCACTAAGATTATAATGGCTATTATGATTATTATGGTTTTAATGGCTATCATAATGGTTATTACGATTTTTCCAGGTTTATTATGTTTATTATTATGATTATTATGATTATTATGTTTTATAGTATGATTATGACGTATATTATGATCATCACTAAGATTATTCTGGTGATTATGACTATTACGATTATTATGGCTATAATAACGATTATTAAGGTTATTTCCATGATAATTCTGTTTATTACTACGTTGTTATGACTATTACAGTTAGTATAACTATTACTATGAGAATTACGGCTATTATGATTGTTTCTACGATTATCATAATTATTATTATGATTGTTATGATTGTTGTGGTTATTATGACGTTTACTATGATTATTATGGTTGATAGTATGGTTATTATGATTATCATTCAGATTATTATGGCTATTATGATTATTGTGCTTTTTATGGCCATTATAATGGTTATTATGATTATTATGTTTTATAGTATGATTATGACGCATATTACGATCATCACTAAGATTATTCTGGTGATTATGACTATTACGATTACTATGGCTATAATAACGGTTATTAATGTTATTTCCATCATAATTCTGTTTATTATTACGTTGTTATGATTATTAAAGTTAGTCTAACTATTACTATGATTATTACGGCTATTATGATTGATGCTACTATTACCATAATTATTATTATGATTGCTATGATTTTTGTGGTTATTATGACGGTTACTATGATTATTATGGTTGATAGTACGGTTATTATGATTATCATTCAGATTATTATGGCTGTTATGATTGTTATGGTTTTTATGGCCATTATAATGGTTATTATGATTGTTTCCAAGTATATTATGGTTATTATTATGATTATTACGATTATTATGGTTCCTAGTATGATTATGACGAATATTAAGATCATCACTAAGATTATAATGGCTATTATGATTATAATGGTTTTTATGGCTATCATAATGGTTAGTACGATTTTTCCAGGTTTATTATGGTTATTATTATGATTATTATGATTATTATGTTTTATAGTATGATTATGACGTATATTATGATCATCACTAAGATTATTCTGGTGATTATGACTATGACGATTATTATGGCTATAATAACGATTATTAAGGTTATTTCCATGATAATTCTGTTTATTACAACGTTGTTATGGCTATTACAGTTAGTATAACTATTACTATGATTATTGCGGCTATTATGATTGTTGCTACGATTATCATAATTATTATTATGATTGTTATGATTGTTGTGGTTATTATGACGTTTACTATGATTATTATGGTTGATAGTATGGTTATTATGATTATCATTCAGATTATTACGGCTATTATGATTATTGTGCTTTTTATGGCCATTATAATGGTTATTATGATTATTATGTTTTATAGTATGATTATGACGCATATTACGATCATCACTAAGATTATTCTGGTGATTATGACTATTACGATTACTATGGCTATAATAACGGTTATTAATGTTATTTCCATCATAATTCTGTTTATTACTACGTTGTTATGATTATTACAGTTAGTATAACTATTACTATGATTATTACGGCTATTATGATTGTTGCTACGATTATCATAATTATTATTATGATTGTTATGATTGTTGTGGTTATTATGTCGTTTACTATGATTATTATGGTTGATAGTATGGTTATTATGATTATCATTCAGATTATTATGGCTATTATGATTATTGTGGTTTTTATGGCCATTATAATGGTTATTATGATTATTATGTTTTATAGTATGATTATGACGCATATTTCGATCATCACAAAGATTATTCTGGTGATTATGACTATTACGATTATTATGGCTATAATAACGATTATTAAGGTTATTTCCATGATAATACTGTTTATTATTTCGACGTTATGAATACTACAGTTAGCATAACTATTACTATGATTATTACGACTATTATGACTGCTGCTATGATTAGTATGATTATTATTAAGATTGACATGATTCTTGTGGTTATTATGACGATTACTATGATTATTATGGGTGATAGTACGGTTGTTATGATTATTATTCAGATTATTAAGTCTATTATTATTATTATGGTTTTTATGGCTATTATAATGGTTATTATGATTGTTTCCAAGATTATTATTTTTATCATTATGATTATTATGATTATTATGTTTCATAGTATGATTATGACGTATATTATGGTCATCACTAAGATTATTCTGGTGGTTTTGACTATGACGATTATTATGGATATTATAACGATTGCTAATGTTGTTTCCATGACAATTCTGTTTATTATTACGTTGTTATGATTATTACAGTTAGTCTAACTATTACTATGATTATTACGGCTATTATGATTAATGCTACTATTACCATAATTATTATTATGATTGCTATGATTTTTGCGGTTATTATGACGGTTACTATGATTATTATGGTTGATAGTACGGTTATTATAATTACCATTCAGATTATTACGGCTATTATGATTATTATGGTTTTTATGGATATTATAATGGTTATTATGATTGTTTCCAAGTATATTATGGTTATTATTATGATTATTACGATTATTATGGTTCCTAGTATGATTATGACGAATATTAAGATCATCACTAAGATTATAATGGCTATTATGATTATTATGGTTTTAATGGATATCATAATGGTTATTACGATTTTTCCAGGTTTATTATGGTTATTATTATGATTATTATGATTATTATGTTTTATAGTATGATTATGACGTATATTATGATCATCACTAAGATTATTCTGGTGATTATGACTATGACAATTCTTATGGCTATAATAACGATTATTAAGGTTATTTCCATGATAATTCTGTTTATTACAACGTTGTTATGGTTATTACAGTTAGTATAACTATTACTATGATTATTACGGCTATTATGATTGTTGCTACGATTATCATAATTATTATTATGATTGTTATGATTGTTGTGGTTAGTATGACGTTTACTATGATTATTATGGCTGATAGTATGGTTATTATGATTATCACGCAGATTATTATGGCTATTACGATTATTATGGTCTTTATGGCCATTATAATGGTTATTATGATTATTATGTTTTATAGTATGATTATGACGCATATTACGATCATCACTAAGATTATTCTGGTGATTATGACTATTACGAATACTATGGCTATAATAACGGTTATTAATGTTATTTCCATCATAATTCTGTTTATTATTACGTTGTTATGATTATTAAAGTTAGTCTAACTATTACTATGATTATTACGGCTATTATGATTGTTGCTACGATTATCATAATTATTATTATGATTGTTATGATTTTTGTGGTTATTGTGACGGTTACTATGATTATTATGGTTGATAATATGGTTATTATGATTATCATTCAGATTATTATGGCTATTATGATTATTATGGTCTTTATGGCCATTATAATGGTTATTATGATTGTTTCCAAGTATATTATGGTTATTATTATGATTATTACGATTATTATGGTTCCTAGTATGATTACGACGAATATTATGATCATCACTAAGTTTATAATGGCTATTATGGTTATTATGGCTTCTATGGCTATCATAATGGTTATTACCATTTTTCCTGGTTCATTATGGTTATTATTATGATTATTATGATTATTATGTTTTATAGTATGATTATGACGTATATTATGATCATCACTAAGATTATTCTGGTGATTATGGCTATCACGATTATTATGGTTACAATAACGGTTATAAAGGTTATTTCCATGACAATTCTGTTTATTACTACGATGTTATGATTATTACAGTTAGTATAACTATTACTATGATTATTGCGGCTATTATGATCGTTGCTCTGATTATTAGGATTATTACTACGATTGTTATGATTGTAGTGGTTATTATGGCGGTTACTATGATTATTATGGTTGATAGTATGGTTATTATAATTACCATTCCGATTATTACGGCTATTATGATTATTATGGTTTTTATGGATATTATAATGGTTATTATGATTGTCTCCAAGTATATTATGGTTATTATTATGATTATTACGATTATTATGGTTCCTAGTATGATTATGACGAATATTAAGATCATCACTAAGATTATAATGGCTATTATGATTATTATGGTTTTAATGGATATCATAATGGTTATTACGATTTTTCCAGGTTTATTATGGTTATTATTATGATTATTATGATTATTATGTTTTATAGTATGATTATGACGTATATTATGATCATCACTAAGATTATTCTGGTGATTATGACTATTACGATTATTATGGCTATAATAACGAATATTAAGGTTATTTCCATGATAATACTGTTTATTATTTCGACGTTATGAATACTACAGTTAGCATAACTATTACTATGATTATTACGACTATTATGACTGCTGCTATGATTAGTATGATTATTATTAAGATTGTCATGATTCTTGTGGTTATTATGACGATTACTATGATTGTTATGGTTGATAGTGTGGTTATTATGATTATCATTTTGATTATTATGCCTATTATGGTTAGTATGGTTGTTATGGCTATTATAATGGTTATTATGGTTGCTTCAAAGTTTATTATGATTATTATTATGATTATTACGATGTTTATGTTACATAAGGTGATTATGACGAATATTATGATCATCACTAAGAGTATTCTGGTGATTATGACTATTACGATTATTATGGTTATAATAACGATTATTAAGGTTATTTCCATGATAATTCTGTTTACTATTTCGATGTTATGATTACTACAGTTAGCATAACTATTACTATGATTATTACGACTATTATGACTGTTGCTATGATTATTATGATTATTATTACGATTGTCATGATTGTTGTGGTTATTATGACGATTACTATGATTATTATGGTTGACAGTGTGGTTATTATGATTATCATTCAGATTATTATGGCCATTATGATTATTATGGTTTTTATGGCCATTATAATGGTTATTATGATTGTCTCCATGTATATTATGGTTATTATTATGATTATTACGATTATTATGGTTCCTAGTATGATTATGACGAATATTATGATCGTCACTAAGATTATTTTGGTGATTATGACTATTACGATTATTATGGCTATAATCACGATTATTAAGGTTATTTCCATGATAATTCTTATTATTATTTGGATGTTATGATTACTACAGTTAGCATAACTATTACTATGGTTATTACGACTATTGTGACTGTTGCCATGATTAGTATGATTATTATTACGATTGTTATGATTGTTGTGGCTATTATGACGATTACTATGATTATTATGGTCGATAGTGTGGTTATTATGATTATTATTTAGATTATTATGCCTATCGTGGTTATTATGGCTTTCATGGCTATTATAATGGTTATTATGATTGCTTCCAAGTTTATTATGGTTATTATTATGATTACTATGATTATTATGTTTCATAGTATGATTATGACGTATATTATCATAATCACTAAGATTATTTTGTTGATTATGACTATTACGATTATTATGGATATAATAACGATTATCAATGTTATTTCCAAGGTAATTCTGTTTATTATTACGTTGTTATGATTATTAGAGTTAGTCTATCTATTACTACGATTATTACGGCTATTATGACTGTTGCTATGGTTATTATGGTTGTTATTACGATTGACATCATTGTTGTGGTTATTATGACGATTACTATGATTATTATGGTTGATAGTGTGGTTATTATGATTATTATTTAGATTATTATGCCTATCATGGTTTTTATGGCTTTCATGGCTATTATAATGGTTATTATGATTGCTTCCAAGTTTATTATGGTTATTATTATGATTATTATGATTATTATGTTTCATAGTATGATTATGACGTATATTCTGATCATCACTCAGATTATTCTGGTGATTATGACTATTACGATTATTATAGCTATAATAACGATTATTAAGGTTATTTCCATGATAATTCAGTTTAATGTTACGGTGTTATGATTATTACAGGTAGTATAACTATTACTATGATTATTACGGCTGTTATGACTGTTGCTATGATTATTATGGATGTTATTACGATTGAAATCATTGTTGTGGTTATTATGACGATTACTATGATTATTATGGGTGATAGTACGGTTGTTATGATTATTATTCAGATTATTAAGTCTATTATTATTATTATGGTTTTTATGGCTATTATAATGGTTATTATGATTGTTTCCAATATTATTATTTTTATCATTATGATTATTATGATTATTATGTTTCATAGTATGATTATGACGTATATTATGGTCATCACTAAGATTATTCTGGTGGTTTTGACTATGACGATTATTATGGATATTATAACGATTACTAATGTTGTTTCCATGACAATTCTGTTTATTATTACGTTGTTATGATTATTACAGTTAGTCTAACTATTACTATGATTATTACGGCTATTATGATTGATGCTACTATTACCTTAATTATTATTATGATTGCTATGATTTTTGTGGTTATTATGACGGTTACTATGATTATTATGGTTGATAGTACGGTTATTATGATTATCATTCAGATTATTATGGCTGTTATGATTGTTATGGTTTTTATGGCCATTATAATGTTTATTATGGTTGTTTCCAAGTATATTATGGTTATTATTATGATTATTACGATTATTATCGTTCCTAGTATGATTATGACGAATATTAAGATCATCACTAAGATTATAATGGCTATTATGATTATTATGGTTTTAATGGCTATCATAATGGTTATTACGATTTTTCCAGGTTTATTATGTTTATTATTATGATTATTATGATTATTATGTTTTATAGTATGATTATGACGTATATTATGATCATCACTAAGATTATTCTGGTGATTATGACTATTACGATTATTATGGCTATAATAACGATTATTAAGGTTATTTCCATGATAATTCTGTTTATTACTACGTTGTTATGATTATTACAGTTAGTATAACTATTAGTATGAGAATTACGGCTATTATGATTGTTTCTACGATTATCATAATTATTATTATGATTGTTATGATTGTTGTGGTTATTATGACGTTTACTATGATTATTATGGTTGATAGTATGGTTATTATGATTATCATTCAGATTATTATGGCTATTATGATTATTGTGCTTTTTATGGCCATTATAATGGTTATTATGATTATTATGTTTTATAGTATGATTATGACGCATATTACGATCATCACTAAGATTATTCTGGTGATTATGACTATTACGATTATTATGGCTATAATAACGATCATTAAGGTTATTTCCATGATAATTCTGTTTATTACTACGTTGTTATGATTATTACAGTTAGTATAACTATTACTATGATTATTACGGCTATTATGAATGTTGCTACGATTATCATAATTATTATTATGATTGTTATGATTGTTGTGGTTATTATGTCGTTTACTATGATTATTATGGTTGATAGTATGGTTATTATGATTATCATTCAGATTATTATGGCTATTATGATTATTGTGGTGTTTATGGCCATTATAATGGTTATTATGATTATTATGTTTTATAGTATGATTATGACGCATATTTCGATCATCACTAAGATTATTCTGGTGATTATGACTATTACGATTATTATGGCTATAATAACGATTATTAAGGTTATTTCCATGATAATACTGTTTATTATTTCGACGTTATGAATACTACAGTTAGCATAACTATTACTATGATTATTACGACTATTATGACTGCTGCTATGATTAGTATGATTATTATTAAGATTGTCATGATTCTTGTGGTTATTATGACGATTACTATGATTGTTATGGTTGATAGTGTGGTTATTATGACTATCATTTTGATTATTATGCCTATTATGGTTAGTATGGTTGTTATGGCTATTGTAATGGTTATTATGGTTGCTTCCAAGTTTATTATGATTATTATTATGATTATTACGATTGTTATGTTTCATAAGGTGATTATGACGAATATTATGATCATCACTAAGATTATTCTGGTGATTATGACTATTACGATTATTATGGTTATAATAACGATTATTAAGGTTATTTCCATGATAATTCTGTTTATTATTTCGATGTTATGATTACTACAGTTAGCATAACTATTACTATGATTATTACGACTATTATGACTGTTGCTATGATTATTATGATTATTATTACGATTGTCATGATTGTTGTGGTTATTATGACGATTACTATGATTATTATGGTTGACAGTGTGGTTATTATGATTATCATTCAGATTATTATGGCCATTATGATTATTATGGTTTTTATGGCCATTATAATGGTTATTATGATTGTCTCCATGTATACTATGGTTATTATTATGATTATTACGATTATTATGGTTCCTAGTATGATTATGACGAATATTATGATCGTCACTAAGATTATTTTGGTGATTATGACTATTACGATTATTATGGCTATAATCACGTTTATTAAGGTTATTTCCATGATAATTCTTATTATTATTTCGATGTTATGATTACTACAGTTAGCATAACTATTACTATGGTTATTACGACTATTGTGACTGTTGCCATGATTAGTATGATTATTATTACGATTGTTATGATTGTTGTGGCTATTATGACGATTACTATGATTATTATGGTCGATAGTGTGGTTATTAAGATTATTATTTAGATTATTATGCCTATCATGGTTATTATGGCTTTCATGGCTATTATAATGGTTATTATGATTGCTTCCAAGTTTATTATGGTTATTATTATGATTACTATGATTATTATGTTTCATAGTATGATTATGACGTATATTATCATAATCACTAAGATTATTTTGTTGATTATGACTATTACGATTATTATGGATATAATAACGATTATCAATGTTATTTCCTAGGTAATTCTGTTTATTATTACGTTGTTATGATTATTAGAGTTAGTCTAACTATTACTATGATTATTACGGCTATTATGACTGTTGCTATAGTTATTATGGTTGTTATTACGATTGACATCATTGTTGTGGTTATTATGACGATTACTATGATTATTATGGTTGATAGTGTGGTTATTATGATTATTATTTAGATTATTATGCCTATCATGGTTATTATGGCTTTCATGGCTATTATATAGCTTATTATGATTGCTTCCAAGTTTATTATGGTTATTATTATGATTATTATGATTATTATGTTTCATAGTATGATTATGACGTATATTATGATCATCACACAGATTATTCTGGTGATTATGACTATGACGATTATTATGGCTATAATAACGATTATTAAGGTTATTTCCATGATAATTCAGTTTATTATTACGATGTTATGATTATTACAGTTAGTATAACTATTACTATGATTATTACGCCTATTATGACTGTTGCTATGATTATTATGGATGTTATTACGATTGAAATCATTGTTGTGGTTATTATGACGATTACTATGATTATTATGGGTGATAGTACGGTTGTTATGATTATTATTCAGATTATTAAGTCTATTATTATTATTATGGTTTTTATGGCTATTATAATGGTTATTATGATTGTGTCCAAGATTATTATTTTTATCATTATGATTATTATGATTATTATGTTTCATAGTATGATTATGACGTATATTATGGTCGTCACTAAGATTATTCTGGTGGTTTTGACTATGACGATTATTATGGATATTATAACGATTACTAATGTTGTTTCCATGACAATTCTGTTTATTATTACGTTGTTATGATTATTACAGTTAGTCTAACTATTACTATGATTATTACGGCTATTATGATTGATGCTACTATTACCATAATTATTATTATGATTGCTATGATTTTTGTGGCTATTATGACGGTTACTATGATTATTATGGTTGATAGTACGGTTATTATGATTATCATTCAGATAATTATGGCTGTTATGATTGTTATGGTTTTTATGGCCATTATAATGGTTATTGTGATTGTTTCCAAGTATATTATGGTTATTATTATGATTATTACGATTATTACGGTTCCTAGTATGATTACGACGAATATTATGATCGTCACTAAGATTATTTTGGTGATTATGACTATTACGATTATTATGGCTATAATCACGATTATTAAGGTTATTTCCATGATAATTCTTATTATTATTTCGATGTTATGATTACTACAGTTAGCATAACTATTACAATGGTTATTACGACTATTGTGACTGTTGCCATGATTAGTATGATTATTATTACGATTGTTATGATTGTTGTGGCTATTATGACGATTACTATGATTATTATGGTCGATAGTGTGGTTATTAAGATTATTATTTAGATTATTATGCCTATCATGGTTATTATGGCTTTCATGGCTATTATAATGGTTATTATGATTGCTTCCAAGTTTATTATGGTTATTATTATGATTACTATGATTATTATGTTTCATAGTATGATTATGACGTATAGTATCATAATCACTAAGATTATTTTGTTGATTATGACTATTACGATTATTATGGATATAATAACGATTATCAATGTTATTTCCTAGGTAATTCTGTTTATTATTACGTTGTTATGATTATTAGAGTTAGTCTAACTACTACTATGATTATTACGGCTATTATGACTGTTGCTACGATTATCATAATTATTATTACGATTGATATGATTGTTGTCCTAATTATGACGATTACTATGATTATTATGATTGATAGTGTGGTTATTATAATTATCATTCAGATTATTATGGCTATTATGATTATTATGGTTTTTATGGCCATTATAATGGTTATTATGACTGTGTCCAAGTTTATTGTGGTTCTTATTATGATTATTACGATTATTATGTTTCATAGTATGCTTATGACGTATATTATGATCATCGTTCAGTTTATTCTGGTGATTATGACTATGACGATTATTATGGCTATAATAACGATTATTAAGGTTATTTCCATGATAATTCTGTTTATGACTACGTTGTTATGATTATTACAGTTAGTATATCAATTACTATAATTATTGCGGCTATTATGACTGTTGCTACGATTATCATAATTATTATTATGATTGTTATGATTTTTGTGGTTATTATGACGGTTACTATGATTATTATGGTTGAGAATATGGTTATTATGATGATCATTTAGATTATTATGGCTATTACTATTATTATGGTTTTTATGGCTATTATAATGATTATTATGATTGTTTCCATGTTTATTATGGTTATCATTATGATTATTAGGATTATTATGGTTCGTAGTATGATTATGACGAATATTAAGATCATCACTAAGATTATAATGGCTATTATGATTATTATGGCTTTTATGGCTATCATAATGGTTATTACGATTTTTCCAGGTTCATTATGTTTATTATTATGATTATTATGATTATTATGTTTTATAGTATGATTATGACGTATATTATGATCATCACTAAGATTATTCTGGTGATTCTGACTATTACGATTATTTTGGCTATAATAACGATTATTAAGGTTATTTCCATGATAATTCTGTTTATTATTTCGACGTTATGATTACTACAGTTAGCATAACTATTACTATGATTATTACAACTATTATGACTGCTGCTGTGATTATTATTATTATTATTACGATTGTCATGATTCTTGTGGTTATTATGACGATTACTATGATTGTTATGGTTGATAGTGTGGTTATTACGATTATCATTTTGATTATTGTATCTATTATGGTTAGTATGGTCGTTATGGCTATTATAATGGTTATTATGGTTGCTTCCAAGTTTATCATGGTTATTATTATGATTATTACGATTGTTATGTTTCATAAGGTGATTATGACGATTATTATGATCATCACTAAGATTATTCTGGTGATTATGACTATTACGATTATTATGGTTATAATAACGGTTATAAAGGTTATTTCCATGACAATTCTGTTTATTACTACGATGTTATGATTATTACAGTTAGTATTACTATTACTACGATTATTGCGGCTATTATGATTGTTGCTATGATTATTAGGATTATTACTACGATTGTTATGATTGTTGTGGTTATTATGGCGTTTACTATGATTATTATGGTTGATAGTTTGGTTATTATAATTACCATTCAGATTATTACGGCTATTATGATTATTATGGTTTTTATGGATATTATAATGGTTATTATGATTGTCTCCAAGTATATTATGGTTATTATTATGATTATTACGATTATTATGGTTCCTAGTATGATTATGACGAATATTAAGATCATCACTAAGATTATAATGGCTATTATGATTATTATGGTTTTAATGGGTATCATAATGGTTATTACGATTTTTCCAGGTTTATTATGGCTATTATTATGATTATTATGATTATTATGTTTTATAGTATGATTATGACGTATATTATGATCATCACTAAGATTATTCTGGTGATTATGCCTATTACGATTATTATGGCTATAATAACGATAATTAAGGTTATTTCCATGATAATTCTGTTTATTACTACGTTGTTATGATTATTACAGTTAGTATAACTATTACTATGATTATTACGGCTATTATGATTGTTGCTACGATTATCATAATTATTATTATGATTGTTATGATTGTTGTGGTTATTATGACGTTTACTATGATTATTATGGTTGATAGTATGGGTATTATTATTATCATTCAGACTATTATGGCTATTATGATTATTGTGGTTTTTATGGCCATTATAATGGTTATTATGATTATTATGTTTTATAGTATGATTATGACGTATATTATGATCATCACTAAGATTATTCTGGTGATTATGACTATTACGATTACTATGGCTATAATAAGGATTATTAATGTTATTTCCATCATAATTCTGTTTATTATTACGTTGTTATGATTATTAAAGTTAGTCTAACTATTACTATGATTATTACGGCTATTATGATTGTTGCTACGATTATCATAATTATTATTATGATTCTTATGATTCTTGAGGTTGTTATGACGGTTACTATGATTATTATGGTTGATAATATGGTTATTATGATGACCATTTAGATTATTATGGCTATTACTATTATTATGGTTTTTATGGCTATTATAATGGTTATTATGGTTGCTTCCAAGTTTATCATGGTTATTATTATGATTATTACGATTGTTATGTTTCATAAGGTGATTATGACGAATATTATGATCATCACTAAGATTATTCTGGTGATTATGACTATTACGATTATTATGGTTATAATAACGGTTATAAAGGTAATTTCCATCACAATTCTGTTTATTACTACGATGTTATGATTATTACAGTTAGTATTACTATTACTATGATTATTGCGGCTATTATGATTGTTGCTATGATTATTAGGATTATTACTACGATTGTTATGATTGTTGTGGTTATTATGGCGGTTACTATGATTATTATGGTTGATAGTTTGGTTATTATAATTACCATTCAGATTAGTACGGCTATTATGATTATTATGGTTTTTATGGATATTATAATGGTTATTATGATTGTCTCCAAGTATATTATGGTTATTATTATGATTATTACGATTATTATGGTTACTAGTATGATTATGACGAATATTAAGATCATCACTAAGATTATAATGGCTATTATGATTATTATGGTTTTAATGGCTATCATAATGGTTATTACGATTTTTCCAGGTTTATTATGGCTATTATTATGATTATTATGATTATTATGTTTTATAGTATGATTATGACGTATACTATGATCATCACTAAGATTATTCTGGTGATTATGCCTATTACGATTATTATGGCTATAATAACGATTATTAAGGTTATTTCCATGATAATTCTGTTTATTACTACGTTGTTATGATTATTACAGTTAGTATAACTATTACTATGATAATTACGGCTATTATGATTGTTGCTATGATTATTAGGATTATTACTACGATTGTTATGATTGTTGTGGTAATTATGTCGGTTACTATGATTATTATGGTTGATAGTTTGGTTATTATAATTATCATTCAGATTGTTACGGCTATTATGATTATTATGGTTTTTACGGCTTTTACAATGGTAATTATGATTGTTTCCACGTTTATTATTGATATTATTATGATTATTAATATTATTGTGTTTCTTAGTATGATTATGATGATTATTATGGTCATCACTGGGATTATTATGGTGATACGATTATTACGATTATTATGGCTATAATAACGATTATTAAGGTTATTTCCATGAGAATTCTGTTTATTATTTCGATGTTATGATTACTACAGTTAGCATAACTATTACTATGATTATTAGTACTATTATGACTGTTGCTATGATTGTTGTGATTATTATTACGATTGTTATGATTGTTGCGGTTATTATGACTATTACTATGATTATTATGGTTGATAGTGTGGTTATTATGATTATCATTTAGATTATTATGCCTATTATGGTTATTATAGTTTTTATGACTATTATAATGGTAAGTATGATTGCTTCCAAGTTTATTATGGTTATTATTATGATTATTAGGATTATTATGTTTCATAGTATGATTATGAAGTATATTATGATGATCACTATGATTATTCTGGTGATTATGTCTATAACGATTATTATGGATACTATAAGGATTATTAAGGTTATTTCCATGATAATTGTGTTTAGTATTGCGATGTTATGATTATTACAGTTGGTATAACTATTACTATGATTCTTACTGCTATTGTTATTGTTGCTATGATTATTATAATTATTATTACGATTGATATGATTTGCCCGAATTATGACGATTACTATGATTATTGTGTTTGATAGTGTGGTTATTATAATTATCATTCAGATTATTATGGCTGTTATGATTATTATGGTTTTTATGGCCATTATAATGGTTATCATGACTGTTTCCAAGTTTATTGTGGTTCTTATTATGATTATTATTATTATTATGTTTCATAGTATGATTATGACGTATATTATGATCATCGTTCAGTTTATTCTGGTGATTATGACTATGACGATTATTATGGCTATAATAACGATTATTAAGGTTATTTCCATGATAATTCTGTTTATGACTACGTTGTTATGATTATTACCGTTAGTATATCAATTACTATAATTATTACGGCTATTATGACTGTTGCTACGATTATCATAATTATTATTATGATTGTTATGATTTTTGTGGTTATTATGACGGTTGCTATGATTATTATGGTTGATAATATGGTTATTATGATGATCATTTAGATTATTATGGCTATTACTATTATTATGGTTTTTATGGCTATTATAATGGTTATTATGATTGTTTCCAAGTTTATTATGGTTATCATTATGATTATTATGATTATTATGGTTCCTAGTATGATTATGACGAATATTAAGATCATCACTAAGATTATAATGGCTATTATGATTATTATGGTTTTTATGGCTATCATAATGGTTATTACGATTTTTCCAGGTTTATTATGGTTATTATTATGATTATTATGATTATTATGTTTTATAGTATGATTATGACGTATACTATGATCATCACTAAGATTATTCTGGTGATTCTGACTATTACGATTATTTTGGCTATAATAACGATTATTAAGGTTATTTCCATGATAATACTGTTTATTATTTCGACGTTATGAATACTACAGTTAGCATAACTATTACTATGATTATTACGACTATTATGACTGCTGCTATGATTAGTATGATTATTATTAAGATTGTCATGATTCTTGTGGTTATTATGACGATTACTATGATTGTTATGGTTGATAGTGTGGTTATTATGATTATCATTTTGATTATTATGCCTATTATGGTTAGTATGGTTGTTATGGCTATTGTAATGGTTATTATGGTAGCTTCCAAGTTTATTATGATTATTATTATGATTATTACGATTGTTATGTTTCATAAGGTGATTATGACGAATATTATGATCATCACTAAGATTATTCCGGTGATTATGACTATTACGATTATTATGGTTATAATAACGATTATTAAGGTTATTTCCATGATAATTCTGTTTATTATTTCGATGTTATGATTACTACAGTTAGCATAACTATTACTATGATTATTACGACTATTATGACTGTTGCTATGATTATTATGATTATTATTACGATTGTCATGATTGTTGTGGTTATTATGACGATTACTATGATTATTATGGTTGACAGTGTGGTTATTATGATTATCATTCAGATTATTATGGCCATTATGATTATTATGGTTTTTATGGCCATTATAATGGTTATTATGATTGTCTCCATGTATATTATGGTTATTATTATGATTATTACGATTATTATGGTTCCTAGTATGATTATGACGAATATTATGATCGTCACTAAGATTATTTTGGTGATTATGAGTATTACGATTATTATGGCTATAATCACGATTATTAAGGTTATTTCCATGATAATTCTGTTTATTACTACGTTGTTATGATTATTACAGTTAGTATAACTATTACTATGATAATTACGGCTATTATGATTGTTGCTATGATTATTAGGATTATTACTACGATTGTTATGATTGTTGTGGTTATTATGTCGGTTACTATGATTATTATGGTTGATAGTTTGGTTATTATAATTATCATTCAGATTGTTACGGCTATTATGATTATTATGGTTTTTACGGCTTTTACAATGGTAATTATGATTGTTTCCACGTTTATTATCGATATTATTATGATTATTAATATTATTGTGTTTCTTAGTATGATTATGATGATTATTATGGTCATCACTGGGATTATTATGGTGATACGATTATTACGATTATTATGGCTATAATAACGATTATTAAGGTTATTTCCATGAGAACTCTGTTTATTATTTCGATGTTATGATTACTACAGTTAGCATAACTATTACTATGATTATTAGTACTATTATGACTGTTGCTATGATTGTTGTGATTATTATTACGATTGTTATGATTGTTGCGGTTATTATGACTATTACTATGATTATTATGGTTGATAGTATGGTTATTATGATTATCATTTAGATTATTATGCCTATTATGGTTATTATAGTTTTTATGACTATTATAATGGTAAGTATGATTGCTTCCAAGTTTATTATGGTTATTATTATGATTATTAGGATTATTATGTTTCATAGTATGATTATGAAGTATATTATGATGATCACTATGATTATTCTGGTGATTATGTCTATAACGATTATTATGGATACTATAAGGATTATTAAGGTTATTTCCATGATAATTCTGTTTATGACTACGTTGTTATGATTATTACAGTTAGTATATCAATTACTATAATTATTGCGGCTATTATGACTGTTGCTACGATTATCATAATTATTATTATGATTGTTATGATTTTTGTGGTTATTATGACGGTTACTATGATTATTATGGTTGAGAATATGGTTATTATGATGATCATTTAGATTATTATGGCTATTACTATTATTATGGTTTTTATGGATATTATAATGGTTATTATGATTGTCTCCAAGTATATTATGGTTATTATTATGATTATTACGATTATTATGGTTCCTAGTATGATTATGACGAATATTAAGATCATCACTAAGATTATAATGGCTATTATGATTATTATGGTTTTAATGGGTATCATAATGGTTATTACGATTTTTCCAGGTTTATTATGGCTATTATTATGATTATTATGATTATTATGTTTTATAGTATGATTATGACGTATATTATGATGATCACTAAGATTATTCTGGCGATTATGCCTATTACGATTATTATGGCTATAATAACGATTATTAAGGTTATTTCCATGATAATTCTGTTTATTACTACGTTGTTATGATTATTACAGTTAGTATAACTATTACTATGATTATTACGGCTATTATGATTGTTGCTACGATTATCATAATTATTATTATGATTGTTACGATTGTTGTGGTTATTATGACGTTTACTATGATTATTATGGTGGATAGTATGGTTATTATGATTATCATTCAGATTATTATGGCTATTATGATTATTGTGGTTTTTATGGCCATTATAATGGTTATTATGATTATTATGTTTTATAGTATGATTATGACGCATATTACGATCATCACTAAGATTATTCTGGTGATTATGACTATTACGATTACTATGGCTATAATAACGGTTATTAATGTTATATCCATCATAATTCTGTTTATTATTACGTTGTTATGATTATTAAAGTTAGTCTAACTATTACTATGATTATTACGGCTATTATGATTGTTGCTACGATTATCATAGTTATTATTATGATTCTTATGATTTTTGAGGTTATTATGACGGTTACTATGATTATTATGGTTGATAATACGGTTATTATGATGATCATTTAGATTATTATGGCTATTACTATTATTATGGTTTTTATGGCTATTATAATGATTATTATGATTGTTTCCATGTTTATTATGGTTATCATTATGATTATTAGGATTATTATGGTTCGTAGTATGATTATGACGAATATTAAGATCATCACTAAGATTATAATGGCTATTATGATTATTATGGTTTTTATGGCTATCATAAGGGTTATTACGATTTTTCCAGGTTTATTATGGCTATTATTATGATTATTATGATTATTATGTTTTATAGTATGATTATGACGTATATTATGATCATCACTAAGATTATTCTGGTGATTATGCCTATTACGATTATTATGGCTATAATAACGATAATTAAGGTTATTTCCATGATAATTCTGTTTATTACTACGTTGTTATGATTATTACAGTTAGTATAACTATTACTATGATTATTACGGCTATTATGATTGTTGCTACGATTATCATAATTATTATTATGATTGTTATGATTGTTGTGGTTATTATGACGTTTACTATGATTATTATGGTTGATAGTATGGTTATTATTATTATCATTCAGACTATTATGGCTATTATGATTATTGTGGTTTTTATGGCCATTATAATGGTTATTATGATTATTATGTTTTATAGTATGATTATGACGTATATTATGATCATCACTAAGATTATTCTGGTGATTATGACTATTACGATTACTATGGCTATAATAAGGATTATTAATGTTATTTCCATCATAATTCTGTTTATTATTACGTTGTTATGATTATTAAAGTTAGTCTAACTATTACTATGATTATTACGGCTATTATGATTGTTGCTACGATTATCATAATTATTATTATGATTCTTATGATTCTTGAGGTTGTTATGACGGTTACTATGATTATTATGGTTGATAATATGGTTATTATGATGACCATTTAGATTATTATGGCTATTACTATTATTATGGTTTTTATGGCTATTATAATGGTTATTATGGTTGCTTCCAAGTTTATCATGGTTATTATTATGATTATTACGATTGTTATGTTTCATAAGGTGATTATGACGAATATTATGATCATCACTAAGATTATTCTGGTGATTATGACTATTACGATTATTATGGTTATAATAACGGTTATAAAGGTAATTTCCATCACAATTCTGTTTATTACTACGATGTTATGATTATTACAGTTAGTATTACTATTACTATGATTATTGCGGCTATTATGATTGTTGCTATGATTATTAGGATTATTACTACGATTGTTATGATTGTTGTGGTTATTATGGCGGTTACTATGATTATTATGGTTGATAGTTTGGTTATTATAATTACCATTCAGATTAGTACGGCTATTATGATTATTATGGTTTTTATGGATATTATAATGGTTATTATGATTGTCTCCAAGTATATTATGGTTATTATTATGATTGTTACGATTATTATGGTTACTAGTATGATTATGACGAATATTAAGATCATCACTAAGATTATAATGGCTATTATGATTATTATGGTTTTAATGGCTATCATAATGGTTATTACGATTTTTCCAGGTTTATTATGGCTATTATTATGATTATTATGTTTTATAGTATGATTATGACGTATACTATGATCATCACTAAGATTATTCTGGTGATTATGCCTATTACGATTATTATGGCTATAATAACGATTATTAAGGTTATTTCCATGATAATTCTGTTTATTACTACGTTGTTATGATTATTACAGTTAGTATAACTATTACTATGATAATTACGGCTATTATGATTGTTGCTATGATTATTAGGATTATTACTACGATTGTTATGATTGTTGTGGTAATTATGTCGGTTACTATGATTATTATGGTTGATAGTTTGGTTATTATAATTATCATTCAGATTGTTACGGCTATTATGATTATTATGGTTTTTACGGCTTTTACAATGGTAATTATGATTGTTTCCACGTTTATTATCGATATTATTATGATTATTAATATTATTGTGTTTCTTAGTATGATTATGACGTATACTATGATCATCACTAAGATTATTCTGGTGATTCTGACTATTACGATTATTTTGGCTATAATAACGATTATTAAGGTTATTTCCATGATAATACTGTTTATTATTTCGACGTTATGAATACTACAGTTAGCATAACTATTACTATGATTATTACGACTATTATGACTGCTGCTATGATTAGTATGATTATTATTAAGATTGTCATGATTCTTGTGGTTATTATGACGATTACTATGATTGTTATGGTTGATAGTGTGGTTATTATGATTATCATTTTGATTATTATGCCTATTATGGTTAGTATGGTTGTTATGGCTATTGTAATGGTTATTATGGTTGCTTCCAAGTTTATTATGATTATTATTATGATTATTACGATTGTTATGTTTCATAAGGTGATTATGACGAATATTATGATCATCACTAAGATTATTCCGGTGATTATGACTATTACGATTATTATGGTTATAATAACGATTATTAAGGTTATTTCCATGATAATTCTGTTTATTATTTCGATGTTATGATTACTACAGTTAGCATAACTATTACTATGATTATTACGACTATTATGACTGTTGCTATGATTATTATGATTATTATTACGATTGTCATGATTGTTGTGGTTATTATGACGATTACTATGATTATTATGGTTGACAGTGTGGTTATTATGATTATCATTCAGATTATTATGGCCATTATGATTATTATGGTTTTTATGGCCACTATAATGGTTATTATGATTGTCTCCATGTATATTATGGTTATTATTATGATTATTACGATTATTATGGTTCCTAGTATGGTTATGACGAATATTATGATCGTCACTAAGATTATTTTGGTGATTATGACTATTACGATTATTATGGCTATAATCACGATTATTAAGGTTATTTCCATGATAATTCTGTTTATTACTACGTTGTTATGATTATTACAGTTAGTATAACTATTACTATGATAATTACGGCTATTATGATTGTTGCTATGATTATTAGGATTATTACTACGATTGTTATGATTGTTGTGGTTATTATGTCGGTTACTATGATTATTATGGTTGATAGTTTGGTTATTATAATTATCATTCAGATTGTTACGGCTATTATGATTATTATGGTTTTTACGGCTTTTACAATGGTAATTATGATTGTTTCCACGTTTATTATCGATATTATTATGATTATTAATATTATTGTGTTTCTTAGTATGATTATGATGATTATTATGGTCATCACTGGGATTATTATGGTGATACGATTATTACGATTATTATGGCTATAATAACGATTATTAAGGTTATTTCCATGAGAATTCTGTTTATTATTTCGATGTTATGATTACTACAGTTAGCATAACTATTACTATGATTATCAGTACTATTATGACTGTTGCTATGATTGTTGTGATTATTATTACGATTGTTATGATTGTTGCGGTTATTATGACTATTACTATGATTATTATGGTTGATAGTGTGGTTATTATGATTATCATTTAGATTATTATGCCTATTATGGTTATTATAGTTTTTATGACTATTATAATGGTAAGTATGATTGCTTCCAAGTTTATTATGGTTATTATTATGATTATTAGGATTATTATGTTTCATAGTATGATTATGAAGTATATTATGATGATCACTATGATTATTCTGGTGATTATGTCTATAACGATTATTATGGATACTATAAGGATTATTAAGGTTATTTCCATGATAATTGTGTTTAGTATTGCGATGTTATGATTATTACAGTTGGTATAACTATTACTATGATTCTTACTGCTATTGTTATTGTTGCTATGATTATTATAATTATTATTACGATTGATATGATTTGCCCGAATTATGACGATTACTATGATTATTGTGTTTGATAGTGTGGTTATTATAATTATCATTCAGATTATTATGGCTGTTATGATTATTATGGTTTTTATGGCCATTATAATGGTTATCATGACTGTTTCCAAGTTTATTGTGGTTCTTATTATGATTATTATTATTATTATGTTTCATAGTATGATTATGACGTATATTATGATCATCGTTCAGTTTATTCTGGTGATTATGACTATGACGATTATTATGGCTATAATAACGATTATTAAGGTTATTTCCATGATAATTCTGTTTATTACTACGTTGTTATGGTTATTACAGTTAGTATGACTATTACTATGATTATTACGGCTATTATGACTGTTGCTACGATTATCATAATTATTATTACGATTGATATGATTGTTGTCCTAATTATGACGATTACTATGATTATTATGTTTGATAGTGTGGTTATTATAATTATCATTCAGATTATTATGGCTATAATGATTATTATGGTTTTTATGGCCATTATAATGGTTATTATGACTGTTTCCAAGTTTATTGTGGTTCTTATTATGATTATTATGATTATTATGATTCATAGTGTTATTATGACGTATATTATGATCATCGTTCAGTTTATTCTGGTGATTATGACTATGACGATTATTATGGCTATAATAACGATTATTAAGGTTATTTCCATGATAATTCTGTTTATGACTACGTTGTTATGATTATTACCGTTAGTATATCAATTACTATAATTATTACGGCTATTATGACTGTTGCTACGATTATCATAATTATTATTATGATTGTTATGATTTTTGTGGTTATTATGACGGTTGCTATGATTATTATGGTTGATAATATGGTTATTATGATGATCATTTAGATTATTATGGCTATTACTATTATTATGGTTTTTATGGCTATTATAATGGTTATTATGATTGTTTCCAAGTTTATTATGGTTATCATTATGATTATTATGATTATTATGGTTCCTAGTATGATTATGACGAATATTAAGATCATCACTAAGATTATAATGGCTATTATGATTATTATGGTTTTTATGGCTATCATAATGGTTATTACGATTTTTCCAGGTTTATTATGGTTATTATTATGATTATTATGATTATTATGTTTTATAGTATGATTATGACGTATACTATGATCATCACTAAGATTATTCTGGTGATTCTGGCTATTACGATTATTTTGGCTATAATAACGGTTATTAAGGTTATTTCCATGATAATTCTGTTTATTATTTCGACGTTATGATTACTACAGTTAGCATAACTATTACTATGATTATTACAACTATTACGACTGCTGCTGTGATTATTATGATTATTATTACGATTGTCATGATTCTTGTGGTTATTACGACGATTACTATGATTGTTATGGTTGATAGTGTGGTTATTACGATTATCATTTTGATTATTGTGTCTATTATGGTTAGTATGGTCGTTATGGCTATTATAATGGTTATTATGGTTGCTTCCAAGTTTATCATGGTTATTATTATGATTATTACGATTGTTATGTTTCATAAGGTGATTATGACGAATATTATGATCATCACTAAGATTATTCTGGTGATTATGACTATTACGATTATTATGGTTATAATAACGGTTATGAAGGTTATTTCCATGACAATTCTGTTTATTACTACGATGTTATGATTATTACAGTTAGTATTACTATTACTACGATTATTGCGGCTATTATGATTGTTGCTATGATTATTAGGATTATTACTACGATTGTTATGATTGTTGTGGTTATTACGGCGGTTACTATGATTATTATGGTTGATAGTTTGGTTATTATAATTACCATTCAGATTATTACGGCTATTATGATTATTATGGTTTTTATGGATATTATAATGGTTATTATGATTGTCTCCAAGTATATTATGGTTATTATTATGATTATTACGATTATTATGGTTCCTAGTATGATTATGACGAATATTAAGATCATCACTAAGATTATAATGGCTATTGTGATTATTATGGTTTTAATGGGTATCATAATGGTTATTACGATTTTTCCAGGTTTATTATGGCCATTATAATGGTTATTATGATTATTATGTTTTATAGTATGATTATGACGTATATTATGATCATCACTAAGATTATTCTGGTGATTATGACTATTACGATTACTATGGCTATAATAAGGATTATTAATGTTATTTCCATCATAATTCTGTTTATTATTATTTTGTTATGATTATTAAAGTTAGTCTAACTATTACTATGATTGTTACGGCTATTATGATTATTGCTACGATTAGCATAATTATTATTGTGATTCTTATGATTTTTGAGGTTATTATGTCGGTTACTATGATTATTATGGTTGAGAATATGGTTATTATGATGATCATTTAGATTATTATGGCTATTACTATTATTATGGTTTTTATGGCTATTATAATGATTATTATGATTGTTTCCATGTTTATTATGGTTATCATTATGATTATTAGGATTATTATGGTTCGTAGTATGATTATGACGAATATTAAGATCATCAGTAAGATTATAATGGCTATTATGATTATTATGGTTTTTATGGCTATCATAATGGTTATTACGATTTTTCCAGGTTCATTATGGTTATTATTATGATTATTATGATTATTATGTTTTATAGTATGATTATGACGTATATTATGATCATCACTAAGATTATTCTGGTGATTCTGACTATTACGATTATTTTGGCTATAATAACGATTATTAAGGTTATTTCCATGATAATTCTGTTTATTATTTCGACGTTATGATTACTACAGTTAGCATAACTATTACTATGATTGTTACAACTATTATGACTGCTGCTGTGATTATTATGATTATTATTACGATTGTCATGATTCTTGTGGTTATTATGACGATTACTATGATTGTTATGGTTGATAGTGTGGTTATTACGATTATCATTTTGATTATTGTGTCTATTATGGTTAGTATGGTCGTTATGGCTATTATAATGCTTATTATGGTTGCTTCCAAGTTTATCATGGTTATTATTATGATTATTACGATTGTTATGTTTCATAAGGTGATTATGACGAATATTATGATTATCACTAAGATTATTCTGGTGATTATGACTATTACGATTATTATGGTTATAATAACGGTTATAAAGGTTATTTCCATGACAATTCTGTTTATTGCTACGATGTTATGATTATTACAGTTAGTATTACTATTACTACGATTATTGCGGCTATTCTGATTGTTGCTATGATTATTAGGATTATTACTACGATTGTTATGATTGTTGTGGTTATTATGGCGGTTACTATGATTATTATGGTTGATAGTTTGGTTATTATAATTACCATTCAGATTATTACGGCTATTATGATTATTATGGTTTTTATGGATATTATAATGGTTATTATGGTTGTCTCCAAGTATATTATGGTTATTATTATGATTATTACGATTATTATGGTTCCTAGTATGATTATGACGAATATTAAGATCATCACTAAGATTATAATGGCTATTATGATTATTATGGTTTTAATGGCTATCATAATGGTTATTACGTTTTTTCCAGGTTTATTATGGCTATTATTATGATTATTATGATTATTATGTTTTATAGTATGATTATGACGTATACTATGATCATCACTAAGATTATTCTGGTGATTATGCCTATTACGATTATTATGGCTATAATAACGGTTATAAAGGTTATTTCCATGACAATTCTGTTTATCACTACGATGTTATGATTATTACAGTTAGTCTAACTATTACGATGATTATTACGGCTATTATGATTGTTGCTACGATTATCATAATTATTATTATGATTGCTATGATTTTTGTGGTTATTATGGCGGTTACTATGATCATTATGGTTGATAGTACGGTTATTATGATTATCATTCAGATTATTATGGCTATTATGATTATTATGGTTTTTATGGCTATTAGAATGGTTATTATGATCCTTTCCAAGTTTATTATGGTTCTTATTATGATTATTATGATTGTTATGTTTCATAGTATGATTATGACGTATATTATCATAATCACTAAGATTATTCTGGTGATTATGGCTATTACGTTTATTATGGCTATAATAACGATTATTAAGGTTATTTCCATGATAATTCTGTTTATTATTTCGATGTTATGATTACTACAGTTAGCGTAACTACTACTATGATTATTACGACTATTATGACTGTTGCTATGATTATTATGATTATTATTACGATTGTTATGATTGTTGTGGTTATTATGACGATTACTATGATTATTATGGTTTATAGTGTGGTTATTATGATTATCATTTAGATTATTATGCCTATTATGGTTATTATGGTTTTTATGGCTATTATTTTGGTTATTATGATTGCTCCCAAGTTTATTATGGTTCTTATTATGATTATTATGATTATTATGTTTCATAGTATGATTATGACGTTTATTATGATCATCACTCAGATTATTCTGGTGAATATGACTATTACGATTATTATAGCTATAATAACGATTATTAATGTTATTTCCATGATAATTATGTTTATTGTTACGATGTTATGATTATTACAGTTAGTCTAAATATAACTTTAATTATGACGGCTATTATGACTGTTGCTATGGTTATTATGGTTGTTACTACGATTGAGATCATTGTTGTAGTTATTATGACGATTGCTATGATTATTATGGGTGATAGTACGGTCGTTATGATTATTATACAAATTATTATGTCTATTATTATTATTATGGTTTTTATGGCCATTATAATGGTTATTATGATTGCTGCCAAGTTTATTATGGTTATCATAGTGATTATTATGATTATTATGTTTCATAGTATGATTATGACGAATATTATGGTCATCACTAAGATTATTCTGGTGATTATGTCTACCACGATTGTTATTGCTATAATAATGGTTATTAAGTATATTTCGATGATTATTCTGTTTATTATAACGATGTTATGATTATTAAGATTATTTCCGTGATAATTCTGTTTATTATTACGTTGTTACGATTATTACAGTTAGTGCAACTATTACTATGATTTTTACGGCTATTATGATTGTTGCTATGATTATTATGATTATTATTACGATTGTTATGATTGTTGTGGTTATTATGACGATTACTATGATTATTATGGTTGATAATGTGGTTATTATGGCTATCATTTAGATTATTATGTTTGTTATGGTTATTATGTTCCTTAGTATGATTATGACGAATATCATCATAACCACTAAGATTATTATGGTGATTACGATTATTACGATTATTATGGCTATAATAATGGTTATTAAGCTTATTTCCGTGATAATTCTGTTTATTACTACGATGTTATGATTATTACAGTTAGTATAACTATTACTTTGATTATTGCAGCTATTATGATTGTTGCTATGATTATTATGATTATTATTACGATTGTTATGATTGTTGTGGTTATTATGACGGTTACTATGATTATTATGGTTGATAGTGCGGTTATTATGATTATTATTTAGATTATTATGCCTATTATGGTTATTATGGTTGTTATGGCTATTATAATGGTTATTATGGTTGCTTCCAAGTTTATTATGGTTATTATTATGATTATTACGATTGTTATGTTTCATAGTGTGATTATGACGAATATTATGATCATCACTAAGATTATTCTGGTGATTATGACTATTACGATTATTATGGCTATAATAACGATTATTAAGTATATTTCGATGATAATTCTGTTTATTGCTACGATGTTATGATTATTACAGTTAGTATAACTATTACTATGATTATTACGGCTATTCGGATTGTTGCTATGATTATTATGATTATTATTGCGATTGTTATGATTGTTGTGGTTATTATGACGATTACTATGATTATTATGGTTGATAGTGCGGTTATTATGATTATCATTTAGATTATTATGGCTGTTATGATTATTATGGTTTGTATGTCTATTATAATGGGTATTATAATTGCTTCCAATTTTATTATGGTTATTATTATGATTATTACGATTATTAGGTTTCATAGTGTGATTATGACGAATATTATGTTCATCACTAAGATTATTCTGGTGATTATGATTATTACGATTATTATGGCTATAATAACGATTATTAAGGTTATTTCCATGATAATTCTGTTTATTATTTCGATGTTATGATTACTACAGTTAGCATAACTACTACTATGATTATTACGACTATTATGACTGTTGCTACGATTATCATAATTATTATTATGATTGTTATGATTGTTGTGGTTATTATGACGTTTACTATGATTATTATGGTTGATAGTATGGTTATTATGATTATCATTCAGATTATTATGGCTATTACGATTATTGTGGTTTTTATGGCCATTATAATGGTTATTATGATTATTATGTTTTATAGTATGATTATGACGCATATTACGATCATCACTAAGATTATTCTGGTGATTATGACTATTACGATTACTATGGCTATAATAACGGTTATTAATGTTATTTCCATCATAATTCTGTTTATTATTACGTTGTTATGATTTTTAAAGTTAGTCTAACTATTACTATGATTATTACGGCTATTATGATTGTTGCTACGATTATCATAATTAGTATTATGATTGTTATGATTTTTGTGGTTATTATGACGGTTACTATGATTATTATGGTTGATAATATGGTTATTATGATGATCATTTAGATTATTATGGCTATTACTATTATTATGTTTTTTATGGCTATTAAAATGGTTATTATGATTGTTTCCAAGTTTATTATGGTTATCATTATGATTATTATGATTATTATGGTTCCTAGTATGATTATGACGAATATTAAGATCATCACTAAGATTATAATGGCTATTATGATTATTATGGTTTTTATGGCTATCATAATGGTTATTACGATATTTCCAGGTTTATTATGGTTATTATTATGATTATTATGATTATTATGTTTCATAGTATGATTATGACGTATATTATGATGATCGTTCAGTTTATTCTGGTGATTATGACTATGACGATTATTATGGCTATAATAACGATTATTAAGGTTATTTCCATGCTAATTATGTTTATGACTACGTTGTTATGATTATTACAGTTAGTATATCAATTACTATAATTATTACGGCTATTATGACTGTTGCTATGATTATTATGATTATTATTAAGATTGTTATGATTGCTGTGGTTATTATGACGATTACTATGATTGTCATGGTTGATAGTGTGGTTATTATGATTATCATTTAGATTAATATGCCTGTTATGGTTATTATGGTTTGTATGTCTATTATAATGGGTATTATAATTGCTTCCAGGTTTATTATGGTTATTATTATGATTATTACGATTATTATGTTTCATAGTGTGATTATGACGAATATTATGATCATCACTACGATTATTCTGGTGATTATGATTATTACGATTATTATGGCTATAATAAAGATTATTAAGGTTATCTCCATGATAATTCTGTTTATTATTTCGATGTTATGATTACTACAGTTAGCATAACTATTACTATGATTATTAGTACTATTATGACTGTTGCTATGATTGTTATGATTATTATTACGATTGTTATGATTGTTGCGGTTATTATGACTATTACTATGATTATTATGGTTGATAGTGTGGTTATTATGATTATCATTTAGATTATTATTCCTATTATGGTTATTATAGTTTTTATGGCTATTATAATGGTTATTATGACTGTTTACAGGTTTATTATGGTTATCATTATGATTATTATGATTATTATGATTCATAGTGTGATTATGACGAATATTATGATCATCACTAAGATTATTCTGGTGATTATGTGTATCACGATTGTTATTGCTATAATAATGATTATTAAGGTTATTTCGATGATTATTCTGTTTATTATAACGATGTTACGATTATTACAGTTAGTATAACTATTACTACGATTATTACGACTATTATGACTGTTGCTATGAGTATTATGATTATTATTACGATTGTTATGATTGTTGTGGTTATTATGACGATTACTATGATTATTATGGTTGATAATGTGGTTATTATGGCTATCATTTAGATTATTATGTTTGTTATGGTTATTATGTTCCTTAGTATGATTATGACGAATATCATCATAATCACTAAGATTATTATGGTGATTACGATTATTAGGATTATTATGGCTATAATAATGGTTATTAAGCTTATTTCCGTGATAATTCTGTTTATTACTACGATGTTATGATTATTACAGTTAGTATAACTATTACTATGATTATTGCGGCTATTATGATTGTTGCTATGATTATTATGATTATTATTATGATTGTTATGATTGTTGTGGTTATTATGACGGTTACTATGATTATTATGGTTGATAGTGCGGTTATTATGATTATTATTTAGATTATTATGCCTATTATGGTTATTATGGTTGTTATGGCTATTATAATGGTTATTATGGTTGCTTCCAAGTTTATTATGGTTATTATTATGATTATTACGATTGTTATGTTTCATAGTGTGATTATGACGAATATTATGATCATCACTAAGATTATTCTGGTGATTACGACTATTACGATTATTATGGCTATAATAACGATTATTAAGTATATTTCGATGATAATTCTGTTTATTGCTACGATGTTATGATTATTACAGTTAGTATAACTATTACTATGATTATTACGGCTATTAGGATTGTTGCTATGATTATCATGATTATTATTGGGATTGTTATGATTGTTGTGGTTATTATGACGATTACTATGATTATTATGGTTGATAGTGCGGTTATTATGATTATCATTTAGATTATTATGGCTGTTATGGTTATTATGGTTTGTATGTCTATTATAATGGGTATTATAATTGCTTCCAATTTTATTATGGTTATTATTATGATTATTACAATTATTAGGTTTCATAGTGTGATTATGACGAATATTATGATCATCACTAAGATTATTCTGGTGATTATGACTATTACGATTATTATGGTTATAATAACGGTTATGAAGGTTATTTCCATGACAATTCTGTTTATTACTACGATGTTATGATTATTACAGTTAGTATTACTATTACTACGATTATTGCGGCTATTATGATTGTTGCTATGATTATTAGGATTATTACTACGATTGTTATGATTGTTGTGGTTATTACGGCGGTTACTATGATTATTATGGTTGATAGTTTGGTTATTATAATTACCATTCAGATTATTACGGCTATTATGATTATTATGGTTTTTATGGATATTATAATGGTTATTATGATTGTCTCCAAGTATATTATGGTTATTATTATGATTATTACGATTATTATGGTTCCTAGTATGATTATGACGAATATTAAGATCATCACTAAGATTATAATGGCTATTGTGATTATTATGGTTTTAATGGGTATCATAATGGTTATTACGATTTTTCCAGGTTTATTATGGCCATTATAATGGTTATTATGATTATTATGTTTTATAGTATGATTATGACGTATATTATGATCATCACTAAGATTATTCTGGTGATTATGACTATTACGATTACTATGGCTATAATAAGGATTATTAATGTTATTTCCATCATAATTCTGTTTATTATTATTTTGTTATGATTATTAAAGTTAGTCTAACTATTACTATGATTGTTACGGCTATTATGATTATTGCTACGATTAGCATAATTATTATTGTGATTCTTATGATTTTTGAGGTTATTATGTCGGTTACTATGATTATTATGGTTGAGAATATGGTTATTATGATGATCATTTAGATTATTATGGCTATTACTATTATTATGGTTTTTATGGCTATTATAATGATTATTATGATTGTTTCCATGTTTATTATGGTTATCATTATGATTATTAGGATTATTATGGTTCGTAGTATGATTATGACGAATATTAAGATCATCAGTAAGATTATAATGGCTATTATGATTATTATGGTTTTTATGGCTATCATAATGGTTATTACGATTTTTCCAGGTTCATTATGGTTATTATTATGATTATTATGATTATTATGTTTTATAGTATGATTATGACGTATATTATGATCATCACTAAGATTATTCTGGTGATTCTGACTATTACGATTATTTTGGCTATAATAACGATTATTAAGGTTATTTCCATGATAATTCTGTTTATTATTTCGACGTTATGATTACTACAGTTAGCATAACTATTACTATGATTGTTACAACTATTATGACTGCTGCTGTGATTATTATGATTATTATTACGATTGTCATGATTCTTGTGGTTATTATGACGATTACTATGATTGTTATGGTTGATAGTGTGGTTATTACGATTATCATTTTGATTATTGTGTCTATTATGGTTAGTATGGTCGTTATGGCTATTATAATGCTTATTATGGTTGCTTCCAAGTTTATCATGGTTATTATTATGATTATTACGATTGTTATGTTTCATAAGGTGATTATGACGAATATTATGATTATCACTAAGATTATTCTGGTGATTATGACTATTACGATTATTATGGTTATAATAACGGTTATAAAGGTTATTTCCATGACAATTCTGTTTATTGCTACGATGTTATGATTATTACAGTTAGTATTACTATTACTACGATTATTGCGGCTATTCTGATTGTTGCTATGATTATTAGGATTATTACTACGATTGTTATGATTGTTGTGGTTATTATGGCGGTTACTATGATTATTATGGTTGATAGTTTGGTTATTATAATTACCATTCAGATTATTACGGCTATTATGATTATTATGGTTTTTATGGATATTATAATGGTTATTATGGTTGTCTCCAAGTATATTATGGTTATTATTATGATTATTACGATTATTATGGTTCCTAGTATGATTATGACGAATATTAAGATCATCACTAAGATTATAATGGCTATTATGATTATTATGGTTTTAATGGCTATCATAATGGTTATTACGTTTTTTCCAGGTTTATTATGGCTATTATTATGATTATTATGATTATTATGTTTTATAGTATGATTATGACGTATACTATGATCATCACTAAGATTATTCTGGTGATTATGCCTATTACGATTATTATGGCTATAATAACGGTTATAAAGGTTATTTCCATGACAATTCTGTTTATCACTACGATGTTATGATTATTACAGTTAGTCTAACTATTACGATGATTATTACGGCTATTATGATTGTTGCTACGATTATCATAATTATTATTATGATTGCTATGATTTTTGTGGTTATTATGGCGGTTACTATGATCATTATGGTTGATAGTACGGTTATTATGATTATCATTCAGATTATTATGGCTATTATGATTATTATGGTTTTTATGGCTATTAGAATGGTTATTATGATCCTTTCCAAGTTTATTATGGTTCTTATTATGATTATTATGATTGTTATGTTTCATAGTATGATTATGACGTATATTATCATAATCACTAAGATTATTCTGGTGATTATGGCTATTACGTTTATTATGGCTATAATAACGATTATTAAGGTTATTTCCATGATAATTCTGTTTATTATTTCGATGTTATGATTACTACAGTTAGCGTAACTACTACTATGATTATTACGACTATTATGACTGTTGCTATGATTATTATGATTATTATTACGATTGTTATGATTGTTGTGGTTATTATGACGATTACTATGATTATTATGGTTTATAGTGTGGTTATTATGATTATCATTTAGATTATTATGCCTATTATGGTTATTATGGTTTTTATGGCTATTATTTTGGTTATTATGATTGCTCCCAAGTTTATTATGGTTCTTATTATGATTATTATGATTATTATGTTTCATAGTATGATTATGACGTTTATTATGATCATCACTCAGATTATTCTGGTGAATATGACTATTACGATTATTATAGCTATAATAACGATTATTAATGTTATTTCCATGATAATTATGTTTATTGTTACGATGTTATGATTATTACAGTTAGTCTAAATATAACTTTAATTATGACGGCTATTATGACTGTTGCTATGGTTATTATGGTTGTTACTACGATTGAGATCATTGTTGTAGTTATTATGACGATTGCTATGATTATTATGGGTGATAGTACGGTCGTTATGATTATTATACAAATTATTATGTCTATTATTATTATTATGGTTTTTATGGCCATTATAATGGTTATTATGATTGCTGCCAAGTTTATTATGGTTATCATAGTGATTATTATGATTATTATGTTTCATAGTATGATTATGACGAATATTATGGTCATCACTAAGATTATTCTGGTGATTATGTCTACCACGATTGTTATTGCTATAATAATGGTTATTAAGTATATTTCGATGATTATTCTGTTTATTATAACGATGTTATGATTATTAAGATTATTTCCGTGATAATTCTGTTTATTATTACGTTGTTACGATTATTACAGTTAGTGCAACTATTACTATGATTTTTACGGCTATTATGATTGTTGCTATGATTATTATGATTATTATTACGATTGTTATGATTGTTGTGGTTATTATGACGATTACTATGATTATTATGGTTGATAATGTGGTTATTATGGCTATCATTTAGATTATTATGTTTGTTATGGTTATTATGTTCCTTAGTATGATTATGACGAATATCATCATAACCACTAAGATTATTATGGTGATTACGATTATTACGATTATTATGGCTATAATAATGGTTATTAAGCTTATTTCCGTGATAATTCTGTTTATTACTACGATGTTATGATTATTACAGTTAGTATAACTATTACTTTGATTATTGCAGCTATTATGATTGTTGCTATGATTATTATGATTATTATTACGATTGTTATGATTGTTGTGGTTATTATGACGGTTACTATGATTATTATGGTTGATAGTGCGGTTATTATGATTATTATTTAGATTATTATGCCTATTATGGTTATTATGGTTGTTATGGCTATTATAATGGTTATTATGGTTGCTTCCAAGTTTATTATGGTTATTATTATGATTATTACGATTGTTATGTTTCATAGTGTGATTATGACGAATATTATGATCATCACTAAGATTATTCTGGTGATTATGACTATTACGATTATTATGGCTATAATAAAGATTATTAAGTATATTTCGATGATAATTCTGTTTATTGCTACGATGTTATGATTATTACAGTTAGTATAACTATTACTATGATTATTACGGCTATTCGGATTGTTGCTATGATTATTATGATTATTATTGCGATTGTTATGATTGTTGTGGTTATTATGACGATTACTATGATTATTATGGTTGATAGTGCGGTTATTATGATTATCATTTAGATTATTATGGCTGTTATGATTATTATGGTTTGTATGTCTATTATAATGGGTATTATAATTGCTTCCAATTTTATTATGGTTATTATTATGATTATTACGATTATTAGGTTTCATAGTGTGATTATGACGAATCATTATGTTCATCACTAAGATTATTCTGGTGATTATGATTATTACGATTATTATGGCTATAATAACGATTATTAAGGTTATTTCCATGATAATTCTGTTTATTATTTCGATGTTATGATTACTACAGTTAGCATAACTACTACTATGATTATTACGACTATTATGACTGTTGCTACGATTATCATAATTATTATTATGATTGTTATGATTGTTGTGGTTATTATGACGTTTACTATGATTATTATGGTTGATAGTATGGTTATTATGATTATCATTCAGATTATTATGGCTATTACGATTATTGTGGTTTTTATGGCCATTATAATGGTTATTATGATTATTATGTTTTATAGTATGATTATGACGCATATTACGATCATCACTAAGATTATTCTGGTGATTATGACTATTACGATTACTATGGCTATAATAACGGTTATTAATGTTATTTCCATCATAATTCTGTTTATTATTACGTTGTTATGATTTTTAAAGTTAGTCTAACTATTACTATGATTATTACGGCTATTATGATTGTTGCTACGATTATCATAATTAGTATTATGATTGTTATGATTTTTGTGGTTATTATGACGGTTACTATGATTATTATGGTTG
The DNA here is from genome assembly GCF_051401765.1 of Calliopsis andreniformis. Lineage (NCBI taxonomy): Eukaryota > Metazoa > Arthropoda > Insecta > Hymenoptera > Andrenidae > Calliopsis > Calliopsis andreniformis. Next base: position 179,971 of record NW_027480776.1, on the reverse strand, counting down.
ATAATATGGTTATTATGATGATCATTTAGATTATTATGGCTATTACTATTATTATGTTTTTTATGGCTATTAAAATGGTTATTATGATTGTTTCCAAGTTTATTATGGTTATCATTATGATTATTATGATTATTATGGTTCCTAGTATGATTATGACGAATATTAAGATCATCACTAAGATTATAATGGCTATTATGATTATTATGGTTTTTATGGCTATCATAATGGTTATTACGATATTTCCAGGTTTATTATGGTTATTATTATGATTATTATGATTATTATGTTTCATAGTATGATTATGACGTATATTATGATGATCGTTCAGTTTATTCTGGTGATTATGACTATGACGATTATTATGGCTATAATAACGATTATTAAGGTTATTTCCATGCTAATTATGTTTATGACTACGTTGTTATGATTATTACAGTTAGTATATCAATTACTATAATTATTACGGCTATTATGACTGTTGCTATGATTATTATGATTATTATTAAGATTGTTATGATTGCTGTGGTTATTATGACGATTACTATGATTGTCATGGTTGATAGTGTGGTTATTATGATTATCATTTAGATTAATATGCCTGTTATGGTTATTATGGTTTGTATGTCTATTATAATGGGTATTATAATTGCTTCCAGGTTTATTATGGTTATTATTATGATTATTACGATTATTATGTTTCATAGTGTGATTATGACGAATATTATGATCATCACTACGATTATTCTGGTGATTATGATTATTACGATTATTATGGCTATAATAAAGATTATTAAGGTTATCTCCATGATAATTCTGTTTATTATTTCGATGTTATGATTACTACAGTTAGCATAACTATTACTATGATTATTAGTACTATTATGACTGTTGCTATGATTGTTATGATTATTATTACGATTGTTATGATTGTTGCGGTTATTATGACTATTACTATGATTATTATGGTTGATAGTGTGGTTATTATGATTATCATTTAGATTATTATTCCTATTATGGTTATTATAGTTTTTATGGCTATTATAATGGTTATTATGACTGTTTACAGGTTTATTATGGTTATCATTATGATTATTATGATTATTATGATTCATAGTGTGATTATGACGAATATTATGATCATCACTAAGATTATTCTGGTGATTATGTGTATCACGATTGTTATTGCTATAATAATGATTATTAAGGTTATTTCGATGATTATTCTGTTTATTATAACGATGTTACGATTATTACAGTTAGTATAACTATTACTACGATTATTACGACTATTATGACTGTTGCTATGAGTATTATGATTATTATTACGATTGTTATGATTGTTGTGGTTATTATGACGATTACTATGATTATTATGGTTGATAATGTGGTTATTATGGCTATCATTTAGATTATTATGTTTGTTATGGTTATTATGTTCCTTAGTATGATTATGACGAATATCATCATAATCACTAAGATTATTATGGTGATTACGATTATTAGGATTATTATGGCTATAATAATGGTTATTAAGCTTATTTCCGTGATAATTCTGTTTATTACTACGATGTTATGATTATTACAGTTAGTATAACTATTACTATGATTATTGCGGCTATTATGATTGTTGCTATGATTATTATGATTATTATTATGATTGTTATGATTGTTGTGGTTATTATGACGGTTACTATGATTATTATGGTTGATAGTGCGGTTATTATGATTATTATTTAGATTATTATGCCTATTATGGTTATTATGGTTGTTATGGCTATTATAATGGTTATTATGGTTGCTTCCAAGTTTATTATGGTTATTATTATGATTATTACGATTGTTATGTTTCATAGTGTGATTATGACGAATATTATGATCATCACTAAGATTATTCTGGTGATTACGACTATTACGATTATTATGGCTATAATAACGATTATTAAGTATATTTCGATGATAATTCTGTTTATTGCTACGATGTTATGATTATTACAGTTAGTATAACTATTACTATGATTATTACGGCTATTAGGATTGTTGCTATGATTATCATGATTATTATTGGGATTGTTATGATTGTTGTGGTTATTATGACGATTACTATGATTATTATGGTTGATAGTGCGGTTATTATGATTATCATTTAGATTATTATGGCTGTTATGGTTATTATGGTTTGTATGTCTATTATAATGGGTATTATAATTGCTTCCAATTTTATTATGGTTATTATTATGATTATTACAATTATTAGGTTTCATAGTGTGATTATGACGAATATTATGATCATCACTAAGATTATTCTGGTGATTATGATTATTACGAATATTATGGCTATAATAACGATTATTAAGGTTATTTCCATGATAATTCTGTTTATTATTTCGATGTTATGATTACTACAGTTAGCATAACTATTACTATGATTATTAGTACTATTATGACTGTTGCTATGATTGTTATGATTATTATTACGATTGTTATGATTGTTGCGGTTATTATGACTATTACTATGATTATTATGGTTGATAGTGTGGTTATTATGATTATCATTTAGATTATTATTCCTATTATGGTTATTATAGTTTTTATGGCCATTATAATGGTAAGTATGGTTGCTTCCAAGTTTATTATGGTTATTATTATGATTATTAGGATTATTATGTTTCATAGTATGATTATGAAGAATATTATGATCATCACTAAGATTATTCTCGTGATTATGACTATTACGATTATTATGGCCATAATAACGATTATTAATGTTATTTCCATCATAATTCTGTTTATTATTACGTTGTTATAATTATTAAAGCTAGTCTAACTATTACTATGATTATTACGGCTATTATGATTGTTGCTACGATTATCATAATTATTATTATGATTGTTATGATTTTTGTGGTTATTATGACGGCTACTATGATTATTATGGTTGATAGTATTGTTATTATGATGATCATTTAGATTATTATGGCTATTACTATTATTATGGTTTTTATGGCTATTATAATGGTTATTATGATTGTTTCCAAGTTTATTATGGTTATCATTATGATTATTATGATTATTATGGTTCCTAGTATGATTATGACGAATATTAAGATCATCACTAAGATTATAATGGCTATTATGATTATTATGGTTTTTTGGCTATCATAATGGTTATTACGATTTTTCCAGGTTTATTATGGTTATTATTATTATTATTATGTTTATTATGTTTCATAGTATGATTATGACGTATATTATGATCATCACTAAGATTATTCTGGTGATTATGACTATTACGATTATTATGGCTATAATAACGATTATTAAGGTTATTTCCATGATAAATCTGTTTATTATTTCGATGTTATGATTACTACAGTTAGCATAACTACTACTATGATTATTACGACTATTATGACTGCTGCTATGATTAGTATGATTATTATTAAGATTGTCATGATTCTTGTGGTTATTATGACGATTACTATGATTGTTATGGTTGATAGTGTGGTTATTATGATTATTATTTAGATTATTATGCCTATCATGGTTATTATGGCTTTCATGGCTATTATAATGGTTATTATGATTGCTTCCAAGTTTATTATGGTTATTATTATGATTATTATGATTATTATGTTTCATAGTATGATTATGACGTATATTATGATCATCACTCAGATTATTCTGGTGATTATGACTATTACGATTATTATAGCTATAATAACGATTATTAAGGTTATTTCCATGATAATTCAGTTTATTGTTACGATGTTACGATTATTACAGTTAGTATAACTATTACTATGATTATTACGGCTATTATGACTGTTGCTATGATTATTATGGATGTTATTACGATTGAAATCATTGTTGTGGTTATTATGACGATTACTATGATTATTATGGGTGATAGTACGGTTGTTATGATTATTATTCAGATTATTAAGTCTATTATTATTATTATGGTTTTTATGGCTATTATAATGGTTATTATGATTGTTTCCAAGATTATTATGTTTGTCATTATGATTATTATGATTATTATGTTTCATAGTATGATTATGACGTATATTATGGTCATCACTACGATTATTCTGGTGATTATGATTATTACGATTATTATGGCTATAATAAAGATTATTAAGGTTATCTCCATGATAATTCTGTTTATTATTTCGATGTTATGATTACTACAGTTAGCATAACTATTACTATGATTATTAGTACTATTATGACTGTTGCTATGATTGTTATGATTATTATTACGATTGTTATGATTGTTGCGGTTATTATGACTATTACTATGATTATTATGGTTGATAGTGTGGTTATTATGATTATCATTTAGATTATTATTCCTATTATGGTTATTATAGTTTTTATGGCTATTATAATGGTTATTATGACTGTTTCCAAGTTTATTATGGTTATCATTATGATTATTATGATTATTATGATTCATAGTGTGATTATGACGAATATTATGATCATCACTAAGATTATTCTGGTGATTATGTGTATCACGATTGTTATTGCTATAATAATGATTATTAAGGTTATTTCGATGATTATTCTGTTTATTATAACGATGTTACGATTATTACAGTTAGTATAACTATTACTACGATTATTACGACTATTATGACTGTTGCTATGAGTATTATGATTATTATTACGATTGTTATGATTGTTGTGGTTATTATGACGATTACTATGATTATTATGGTTGATAATGTGGTTATTATGGCTATCATTTAGATTATTATGTTTGTTATGGTTATTATGTTCCTTAGTATGATTATGACGAATATCATCATAATCACTAAGATTATTATGGGATTACGATTATTAGGATTATGGCTATAATAATGGTTATTAAGCTTATTTCCGTGATAATTCTGTTTATTACTACGATGTTATGATTATTACAGTTAGTATAACTATTACTATGATTATTGCGGCTATTATGACTGTTGCTATGATTATTATGATTATTATTATGATTGTTATGATTGTTGTGGTTATTATGACGGTTACTATGATTATTCTGGTTGATAGTGCGGTTATTATGATTATTATTTAGATTATTATGCCTATTATGGTTATTATGGTTGTTATGGCTATTATAATGGTTATTATGGTTGCTTCCAAGTTTATTATGGTTATTATTATGATTATTACGATTGTTATGTTTCATAGTGTGATTATGACGAATATTATGATCATCACTAAGATTATTCTGGTGATTACGACTATTACGATTATTATGGCTATAATAACGATTATTAAGTATATTTCGATGATAATTCTGTTTATTGCTACGATGTTATGATTATTACAGTTAGTATAACTATTACTATGATTATTACGGCTATTAGGATTGTTGCTATGATTATCATGATTATTATTGGGATTGTTATGATTGTTGTGGTTATTATGACGATTACTATGATTATTATGATTGATAGTGCGGTTATTTTGATTATCATTTAGATTATTATGGCTGTTATGTTTATTATGGTTTGTATGTCTATTATAATGGGTATTATAATTGCTTCCAATTTTATTATGGTTATTATTATGATTATTACGATTATTAGGTTTCATAGTGTGATTATGACGAATATTATGATCATCACTAAGATTATTCTGGTGATTATGATTATTACGAATATTATGGCTATAATAACGATTATTAAGGTTATTTCCATGATAATTCTGTTTATTATTTCGATGTTATGATTACTACAGTTAGCATAACTATTACTATGATTATTAGTACTATTATGACTGTTGCTATGATTGTTATGATTATTATTACGATTGTTATGATTGTTGCGGTTATTATGACTATTACTATGATTATTATGGTTGATAGTGTGGTTATTATGATTATCATTTAGATTAGTATGCCTATTATGGTTATTATAGTTTTTATGGCCATTATAATGGTAAGTATGGTTGCTTCCAAGTTTATTATGGTTATTATTATGATTATTAGGATTATTATGTTTCATAGTATGATTATGAAGAATATTATGATCATCACTAAGATTATTCTCGTGATTATGACTATTACGATTATTATGGCCATAATAACGATTATTAATGTTATTTCCATCATAATTCTGTTTATTATTACGTTGTTATAATTATTAAAGCTAGTCTAACTATTACTATGATTATTACGGCTATTATGATTGTTGCTACGATTATCATAATTATTATTATGATTGTTATGATTTTTGTGGTTATTATGACGGCTACTATGATTATTATGGTTGATAGTATTGTTATTATGATGATCATTTAGATTATTATGGCTATTACTATTATTATGGTTTTTATGGCTATTATAATGGTTATTATGATTGTTTCCAAGTTTATTATGGTTATCATTATGATTATTATGATTATTATGGTTCCTAGTATGATTATGACGAATATTAAGATCATCACTAAGATTATAATGGCTATTATGATTATTATGGTTTTTTGGCTATCATAATGGTTATTACGATTTTTCCAGGTTTATTATGGTTATTATTATTATTATTATGTTTATTATGTTTCATAGTATGATTATGACGTATATTATGATCATCACTAAGATTATTCTGGTGATTATGACTATTACGATTATTATAGCTATAATAACGATTATTAAGGTTATTTCCATGATAATTCAGTTTATTGTTACGATGTTACGATTATTACAGTTAGTATAACTATTACTATGATTATTACGGCTATTATGACTGTTGCTATGATTATTATGGATGTTATTACGATTGAAATCATTGTTGTGGTTATTATGACGATTACTATGATTATTATGGGTGATAGTACGGTTGTTATGATTATTATTCAGATTATTAAGTCTATTATTATTATTATGGTTTTTATGGCTATTATAATGGTTATTATGATTGTTTCCAAGATTATTATGTTTGTCATTATGATTATTATGATTATTATGTTTCATAGTATGATTATGACGTATATTATGGTCATCACTAAGATTATTCTGGCGGTTTTGACTATGACGATTATTATGGCTATAATAACGATTATTAAGGTTATTTCCATGATAATTCTGTTTATTACAACGTTGTTATGGTTATTACAGTTAGTATAACTATTACTATGATTATTACGGCTATTATGATTGTTGCTACGATTATCATAATTATTATTATGATTGTTATGATTGTCGTGGATATTAAGACAGTTACTATGATTATTATGTCTTATAGTATGATTATTATGATTATCATTTAGATTATTTTGGCTATTATGATTATTATGGTTTTTATGGCTATTATAATGGTTATTATGATTGTTTCCAAGTTTATTATGGTTCTTATTATGATTATTATGATTCTTATGTTTCATAGTATGATTATGACGAATATTATGATCATCACTAAGATTATTCTGGTGGTTTTGACAATGACGATTATTATTGCTATAATAACGATTATTAATGTTATTTCCAAGGTAATTCTGTTTATTACTACGATGTTATGATTATTACAGTTAGTATAACTATTCCTATTATTATTGCGGCTATTATGATTGTTGTTACGATTATTATGATTATTATTGCGATTGTTATGATTGTTGTGGTTATTATGACGATTACTATTATTATTATGGTTGATAGTGTGGTTATTATGATTGTCATTTAGATTATTATGGCTGTTACGTTTATTATGGTTTTTATGGCCATCATAACGGTTATTATGATTTTTCCAGGTTTATTATGGTTATTATTATGTTTGTTATGATTATTATGTTTCTTAGTATGATTATGACGAATATTATCATAATCGCTAAGATTATACTGGTGATTTTGACTATGACGATTGTTATGGATATAATAACGATTATCAATGTTATTTCCATTATAATTCTGTTTATTATTACGTTGTTATGATTATTACAGTTAGTCTAACTATTACTATGATTATTACGGCTATGATGATTGTTGCTACGATTATCATAATAATTATTATGATTGCTATGATTTTTGTGGTTATTATGGCGGTTACTATGATCATTATGGTTGATAGTACGGTTATTATGATTATCATTCAGATTATTATGGCTATTATGATTATTATGGTTTTTATGGCTATTAGAATGGTTATTATGATTCTTTCCAAGTTTATTATGGTTCTTATTATGATTATTATGATTGTTATGTTTCATAGTATGATTATGACGTACATTATCATAATCACTAAGATTATTCTGGTGATTATGACTATTACGTTTATTATGGCTATAATAACGATTATTAAGGTTATTTCCATGATAATTCTGTTTATTATTTCGATGTTATGATTACTACAGTTAGCGTAACCACTACTATGATTATTGCGGCTATTATAATTGTTGCTATGATTATTATGATTATTATCACGATTGCTATGATTGTTGTGGTTATTATGACGATTACTATGATTATTATGGTTGATAGTGTGGTTATTTTGAATATCATTTAGATTATTATGCCTATTATGGATATTATGGTTGTTATGGCTATTATAATGGTTATTATGGTTGCTTCCAAACTTATTATGGTTATTATTATGATTATTACGGTTGTTATGCTTCATAGTGTGATTATGACGAATATTATGATCATCACTAAGATTATTCTGGTGATTATGACTATTACGATTATTATGGCTATAATAACGATTATTAAGGTTATTTCCATGATAATTCTGTTTATTACTACGTTGTTATGATTATTACAGTTAGTATAACTATTACTATGATTATTACGGCTATTATGATTGTTGCTACGATTATCATAATTATTATTATGATTGTTATGATTGTTGTGGTTATTATGACGTTTACTATGATTATTATGGTTGATAGTATGGTTATTATGATTATCATTCAGATTATTATGGCTATTATGATTATTGTGTTTTTTATGGCCATTATAATGGTTATTATGATTATTATGTTTTATAGTATGATTATGACGTATATTATGGTCATCACTAAGATTATTCTGGTGATTATGACTATTACGACTATTATGGCTAGAATAAAGATTATTAATGTTATTTCCATCATAATTCTGTTTATTATTACGTTGTTATGATTATTAAAGTTGGTCTAACTATTACTATGATTATTACGGCTATTACGGCTATTATTATTATGATCATCACTAAGATTATTCTGGTGGTTTTGACTATGACGATTATTATGGCTATAATAACGATTATTAAGGTTATTTCCATGATAATTCTGTTTATTACAACGTTGTTATGGTTATTAGAGTTAGTCTAACTATTACTACGATTATTACGGCTTTTATGATTGTTGCTACGATTATCGTAGTTATTATTATGATTGTTATGATTGTTGAGGTTAGTATGACGTTTACTATGATTATTATGGCTGATAGTATGGTTATTATGATTATCATGCATATTATTATGGCTATTACGATTATTATGGTCTTTATGGCCATTATAATGGTTATTATGATTATTATGTTTTATAGTATGATTATGACGCATATTACGATCATCACTAAGATTATTCTGGTGATTATGACTATTACGAATACTATGGCTATAATAACGGTTATTAATGTTATTTCCATCATAATTCTGTTTATTATTACCTTGGTATGATTATTAAAGTTAGTCTAACTATTACTATGATTATTACGGCTATTATGATTGTTGCTACGATTATCATAATTATTATTATGATTGTTATGATTTTTGTGGTTATTATGACGGTTACTATGATTATTATGGTTGATAATATGGTTATTATGATGATCATTTAGATTATTATGGCTATTACTATTATTATGGTTTTTATGCCTATTATAATGGTTATTATGATTGTTTCCAAGTTTATTATGGTTATCATTATGATTATTATGATTATCATGGTTCCTAGTATGATTATGACGAATATTAAGATCATCGCTAAGATTATAATGGCTATTATGATTATTACGGTTTTTATGGCTATCATAATGGTTATTACGATTTTTCAGGTTTATTATGGTTATTATTATGATTATTATGATTATTATGTTTCATAGTATGATTATGACGTATATTATGATAATCGTTCAGTTTATTCTGGTGATTATGACTATGACGATTATTATGGCTATAATAACGATTATTAACGTTCTTTCCATGATTATTCTGTTTATTACCACGTTGTTATGACCATTACAGTTAGTATAACTATTACTATGATTATTACGGCTGTTATGATTGTTGCTACGATTATCATAATTATTATTATGATTGTTATGATTGTTGTGGTTATTATGACGGTTACTATGATTAGTATGGTATGTAATAGTATGGTTATTATGATTATCATTCAGATTATAATGGCTATTATGATTATTATGGTCTTTATGGCCATTATAACGGTTATTATGATAGTTTCCAAGTATATAATGGTTATTATTACGATTATTACGATTATTATGGTTCCTAGTATGATTACGACGAATATTATGATCATCACTAAGATTATAATGGCTATTATGATTATTCTGGTTTTTATGGCTATCATAATGGTTATTACGATTTTTCCTGGTTCATTATGGTTATTCTTATGATTATTATGATTATTATGTTTTATAGCATGATGATGACGTATATTATGGTCCTCACTAAGATTATTCTGGTGATTATGATTATTGCGATTTTTATGGCTATAATAACGATTATTAAGGTTATCTCCATGATAATTCTGTTTATTATTTCGATGTTATGATTACTACAGTTAGCATAACTATTAGTATGATTATTACGACTATTATGACTCCTGCTATGATTATTATGATTATTATTAGGATTGTCATGATTCTTGTGGTTATTATGACGATTACTATGATTGTTATGGTTGATAGTGTTGTTTTTATGATTATCATTTTGATTATTATACCTATTATGGTTAGTATGGTTGTTATGGCTATTATAATGGTTATTATGGTTGCTTCCAAGTTTATTACGATTATTATTATGATTATTACGATTGTTATGTTTCATAAGGTGATTATGACGAATATTATGATCATCACTAAGATTATTCTGGTGATTATGTCTATTACGATTATTATGGTTACAATAACGGTTATAAAGGTTATTTCCATGACAATTCTGTTTATTACTACGATGTTATGATTATTACAGTTAGTATAACTATTACTATGATTATTGCGGCTATTATGATCGTTGCTATGATTATTAGGATTATTACTACGATTGTTATGATTGTAGTGGTTATTATGGCGGTTACTATGATCATTATGATTGGTAGTATGGTTATTATAATTACCATTCAGATTATTACGGCTATTATGATTATTATGGTTTTTATGGATATTATAATGGTTATTATGATTGTCTCCAAGTATATTATGGTTATTATTATGATTATTACGATTATTATGGTTCCTAGTGTGATTATGACGAATATTAAGATCATCACTAAGATTATAATGGCTATTATGATTATTATGGTTTTAATGGCTATCATAATGGTTATTACGATTTTTCCAGGTTTATTATGTTTATTATTATGATTATTATGATTATTATGTTTTATAGTATGATTATGACGTATATTATGATCATCACTAAGATTATTCTGGTGATTATGACTATTACGATTATTATGGTTATAATAACGATTATTAAGGTTGTTTCCATGATAATTCTGTTTATTACTACGTTGTTATGATTATTACAGTTAGTCTAACTATTACTATGATTATTACGGCTATTATGATTGTTGCTACGAGTATCATAATTATTATTATGATTGTTATGATTGTTGTGGTTATTATGACGTTTACTATGATTATTATGGTTGATAGTCTGGTTATTATGATTATCATTCAGATTATTATGGCTATTATGATTATTGTGCTTTTTATTGCCATTATAATGGTTATTATGATTATTATGTTTTATAGTATGATTATGACGCATATTACGATCATCAATAAGATTATTCTGGTGATTATGGCTATTACGATTACTATGGCTATAATAACGGTTATTAATGTTATTTCCATCATAATTCTGTTTATTATTACGTTGTTATGATTATTAAAGTTAGTCTAACTATTACTATGATTATTACGGCTATTATGATTGTTGCTACGATTATCATAATTAGTATTATGATTGTTATGATTTTTGTGGTTATTATGACGGTTACTATGATTATTATGGTTGATAATATGGTTATTATGATGATCATTTAGATTATTATGGCTATTACTGTTATTATGGTTTTTATGGCTATTATAACGGTTATTATGACTGTTTCCAAGTTTATTATGGTTATCATTATGATTATTATGATTATTATGGTTCCTAGTATGATTATGACGAATATTAATATCATCACTAAGATTATAATGGCTATTATGGTTTTTATGGTTTTTATGGCTATCATAATGGTTATTACGATATTTCCAGGTTTATTATGGTTATTATTATGATTATTATGATTATTATGTTTCATAGTACGATTATGACGTATATTATGATGATCGTTCAGTTTATTCTGGTGATTATGACTATGACGATTATTATGGCTATAATAACGTTTATTAAGGTTATTTCGATGCTAATTATGTTTATGACTACGTTGTTATGATTATTACAGTTAGTATAACTATTACTATGACTATTACTGCCATTATGATCGTTGCTACGATTATCATAATTATTATTGTGATTGTTATGATTGTTGTGGTTATTATGACGTTTACTATGATTATTATGGTTGATAGTATGGTTATTATGATTATCATACAGATTATTATGGCTATTATGATTATTGTGGTTTTTATGGCCATTATAATGGTTATTATGATTATTATGTTTTATAGTATGATTATAACGTATATTATGGTCATCACTAAGATTATTCCGGTGGTTTTGACTATGACGATTATTATGGGTATTATAACGATTACTAATGTTGTTTCCATGACAATTCTGTTTATTATTACGTTGTTATGATTATTACAGTTAGTCTAACTATTACTATGATTATTACGGCTATTATGATTGATTCTACTATTACCATAATTATTATTATGATTGCTATGATTTTTGTGGTTATTATGACGGTTACTATGATTATTATGGTTGATAGTACGGTTATTATGATTATCATTCAGATTATTATGGCTGTTATGATTGTTATGGTTTTTATGGCCATTATAATGGTTATTATGATTCTTTCCAAGTTTATTATGGCTCCTATTATGATTATTATGATTATTATGTTTCTTAGTATGATTATGACGAATATTATCATAATCACTAAGATTATTCTGGTGATTTTGACTATGACGATTATTATGGATATAATAACTATTATCAATGTTATTTCCATGATAATTCTGTTTATTATTACGTTGTTATGATTATTACAGTTAGTCTAACTATTACTATGGTTATTACGGCTATTATGACTGTTGCTACGATTATCATAATTATTATTATGATTGCTATGATTTTTGTTGTTATTATGACGGTTACTATGATTATTATGGTTGATAGTACGGTTATTATGATTATCATTCAGATTATTATGGCTATTATGATTATTATGGTTGTTATGGCTATTATAATGGTTATTCTGATTGCTTCCAAGTTTATTATGGTTATTATTATGATTGTTATGATTTTTGTGGTTATTATGACGGTTACTATGATTATTATATATGATAGTATGGTTATTTTGATTATCATTCAGATTATTATGGCTATTACGATTATTAGGGTTTTTATGGCCATTATAATGTTTATTATGATTGTTTCCAAGTTTATTATGGTTCTTATCATGATTATTATGATTATTATGTCTCATAGTATGATTGTGACGTATGTTATGATCATCACTCAGATTATTCTGGTGATTATGCCTATCACGACTGTTATTGATATAATAATGATTATTAAGCTTATTTGGATGATTATTCTGTTTATTATAACGATGATATGATTATTACAGTTAGTATAACTATCACTATGATCATTACGACTATTATGATTGTTGCTATGATTATTGGGATTGTTACAACGATTGTTATGATTGTTGTGGTTATAATGGCGTTTACTATGATTATTATGGTTGATAGTGTGGTTATTATGATTATCATTTAGATTATTATGGCTATTATGATTATTATCGTTTTTATGGCTGTTACAATGGTAATTATGGTTGTTTCCACGTTTACTATTGTTATTATTAGGATTATTATTATTATTGTGTTTCTTAGTATGATTATGATGATTATTATGGTCATCACTGAGATTATTATGGTGATTATGATTATTGCGATTTTTATGGCTATAATAACGATTATTAAGGTTATTTCCATGATAATTCTGTTTATTATTTCGATGTTATGATTACTACAGTTAGCATAACTATTAGTATGATTATTACGACTATTATGACTGGTGCTATGATTATTATGATTATTATTACGATTGTTATGATTGTTGTGCTTATTATGACGATTACTATGATTATTATGGTTGATAGTGTGGTTATTATGATTATAATTTAGATTATTATGCCCATTATGGTTATTACGGTTGTTATGGCTATTATAATGGTTATTATGGTTGCTTCCAAGTTTATTATGGTTATTATTATGATTGTTATGATTTTTGTGGTTATTATGACGGTTACTATGATTATTATGTATGATAGTTTGGTTATTTTGATTATCATTCAGATTATTATGGCTATTACGATTATTAGGGTTTTTATGGCCATTATAATGTTTATTATGATTGTTTCCAAGTTTATTATGGTTCGTATCATGATTATTATGATTATTATGTCTCATAGTATGATTATGACGTATGTTATGATCATCACTCAGATTATTCTGGTGATTATGCCTATCACGACTGTTATTGCTATAATAATGATTATTAAGCTTATTTCGATGATTATTCTGTTTATTATAACGATGATATGATTATTACAGTTAGTATAACTATTACTATGATCATTACGACTATTACGATTGTTGCTATGGTTATTGGGATTGTTACAACGATTGTTACGATTGTTGTGGTTATTATGACGATTACTATGATTATTATGGTTGATAGTATGGTTATTACGATTATCATTCAGATTATTATGGCTATTATGATTACTATGGTTGTTATGGCTATTATAATGGTTATTCTGATTTCTTCCAAGTTTATTATGGTTATTATTATGATTGTTATGATTTTTGTGGTTATTATGACGGTTACTATGATTATTATGTATGATAGTATGGTTATTTTGATTATCATTCAGATTATTATGGCTATTACGATTATTATGGTTTTTATGGCCATTATAATGGTTATTATGATTGTTTCCAAGTTTAATATGGTTCTTATTATAATTATTATGATTATTATGTTTCATAGTATGATTATGACGAATATTATGATCATCACTCAGACTACTCTGGTGATTATGACTATTACGATTATTATAGCTATAATAACGATTATTAAGGTTATTTCCATGATAATTCTGTTTATTACTACGTTGTTATGATTATTACAGTTAGTATAACTATTACTATGATTATTACGGCAATTATGATTGTTGCTATGATTATTATGGTTGTTATTACGATTGTCATCATTGTTGTGGATATTATGACGATTACTATGATTATTATGGGTGATAGTATGGTTGTTATGATTATTATTCAGATTATTATGTCTATTATTATTAGTATGGTTTTTATGGCTATTATAATGGTTATTATGATTGTTTCCAAGTTTACTATGGTCATCATTATGATTATTACGACTATTATGTTTCATAGTATGATTATGACGAATATTATCATAATCACTAAGATTATTCTGGTGATTATGACTATTACGATTATTATGGTTATAATAACGGTTACAAAGGCTATTTCCATGCCAATTCTGTTTATTATTACGTTGTTATGATTATTACAGTTAGTCTAACTATTACTATCATTATTGCGGCTATTATGATTGTTGCTATGATTATTATGATTATTATTACGATTGTTATGATTGTTGTGGTTATTATGACGATTACTATGATTATTATTGTTGACAGTGTGGTTATTATGATTATCATTTAGATTATTATGGCTATTACTATTATTATGGATTTCATGGCGATTATAATGCTTATTATGATTGTTTCCAAGTTTAATATGGTTCTTATTATAATTATTATGATTATTATGTTTCATAGTATGATTATGACGAATATTATGATCATCACTAAGGTTATTCTCGTGGTTTTGACTATGACGATTATTATGGCTATAATAACGATTATTAATGTTATTTCCAAGGTAATTCTGTTTATTATTACGTTGTTATGATTATTACAGTTAGTCTAACTATTACTACGATTATTACGGCTATTATGATTGTTGCTACGATTATCATAGTTATTATTATGATTGTTATGATTTTTGTGGTTATTATGACGGTTACTATGATTATTATGGCTGATAGTATGATTATTATGATTATCATGCAGATTATTATGGCTATTACGATTATTATGGTTTTTATTGCCATTATAATGGTTATTATGATTGTTTCCAAGTTTAATATGGTTCTTATTATAATTATTATGATTATTATGTTTCATAGTATGATTATGACGAATATTATGATCATCACTCAGATTACTCTGGTGATTATGACTATTACGATTATTATAGCTATAATAACGATTATTAAGGTTATTTCCATGATAATTCTGTTTATTACTACGTTGTTATGATTATTACAGTTAGTATAACTATTACTATCATTATTACGGCTATTATGATTGTTGCTATGATTATTATGGTTGTTATTACGATTGGCATCATTGTTGTGGATATTACGACGATTACTATGATTATTATGGGTGATAGTATGGTTGTTATGATTATTATTCAGATTATTATGTCTATTACTATTATTATGGTTTTTATGGCTATTAAAATGGTTATTATGATTGTTTCCAAGTTTACTATGGTCATCATTATGATTATTACGACTATTATGTTTCATAGTATGATTATGACGAATATTATCATAATCACTAGGATTATTCTGGTGATTATGACTATGACGATTATTATGTCTATAAAAACGATTATTAAGGTTATTTCCATGATTATTCTGTTTATTACTACGTTGTTATGATTGTTACAGTTAGTATAACTATTACTATGATTATTACGGCTATTATGATTGTTGCTATGATTATTATGATTATTACTACGATTGTTATTATTGTTGTGGTTATTATGACGATTACTATGATTATTATGGTTGATAGTGTGGTTATTATGATTATCATTTAGATTATTATGCCTATTATGGTTATTATGGTTTTTATGGCTATTATAATAGGTATTATGTTTGCTTCCAAGTTTATTATGGTTATTATTATGATTATTACGATTATTATGTTTCATAGTGTGGTTATGACGAATATTATGATCATCACTAAGATTATTCTGGTGATTACGACTATTACGATTATTATGGTTATAATAACGATTATAAAGGCTATTTCCATGACAATTCTGTTTGTTACTACGATGTTATGATCATTACAGTTAGTATAACTATTACTATGATTATTGCGGCTATTATGATTGTTGCTATGATTATTATGATTATTATTACGATTGTTATGATTGTTGTGGTTATTATGACGATTACTATGATTATTATTGTTGACAGTGTGGTTATTATGATTATCATTTAGATTATTATGGCTATTACTATTATTATGGTTTTCATGGCGATTATAATGCTTATTATGATTGTTTCCAAGTTTATTATGGTTATTATTATGATTATTACGATTATTATGTTTCATAGTGTGATTATGACGAATATTATGACCATCACTAAGATTATTCTGGTGATTATGACTATTACGACTATTATGGTAATAATAACGATTATAAAGGTTATTTCCATGACAATTCTGTTTATTATTACGTTGTTATGATTATTACAGTTAGTCTAACTATTACTATCATTATTACGGCTATTATGATTGTTGCTACGATTATCATAGTTATTATTATGATTGTTATGATTTTTGTGGTTATTATGACGGTTACTATGATTATTATGGCTGATAGTCTGATTATTATGATTATCATGCAGATTATTATGGCTATTACGATTATTATGGTTTTTATGGCCATTATAATGGTTATTATGATTGTTTCCAAGTTTAATATGGTTCTTATTATAATTATTATGATTATTATGTTTCATAGTATGATTATGACGAATATTATGATCATCACTCAGATTACTCTGGTGATTATGACTATTACGATTATTATATCTATAATAACGATTATTAAGGTTATTTCCATGATAATTCTGTTTATTACTACGTTGTTACGATTATTACAGTTAGTATAACTATTACTATCATTATTACGGCTATTATGATTGTTGCTATGATTATTATGGTTGTTATTACGATTGGCATCATTGTTGTGGATATTATGACGATTACTATGATTATTATGGGTGATAGTATGGTTGTTATGATTATTATTCAGATTCTTATGTCTATTATTATTATTATGGTTTTTATGGCTATTATAATGGTTATTATGATTGTTTCCAAGTTTACTATGGTCATCATTATGATTATTACGACTATTATGTTTCATAGTATGATTATGACGAATATTATCATAATCACTAAGATTATTCTGGTGATTATGACTATTACGATTATTATGGTTATAATAACGGTTACAAAGGCTATTTCCATGCCAATTCTGTTTATTATTACGTTGTTATGATTATTACAGTTAGTCTAACTATTACTACCATTATTGCGGTTATTATGATTGTTGCTACGATTATCATAATTATTATTATGATTGTTATGATTGTTGTGGTTATTCTGACGATTACTATGATTATTATGCTTGACAGTGTGGTTATTATGATTATCATGCAGATTATTATGGCTATTACGATTATTATGGTTTTTATGGCCATTACAATGGTTATTATGATTCTTCCCAAGTTTATTACGGTTATCATTATGATTATTATGATTATTATGTTTCATAGTATGATTATGACGAATATTATGGTCATCACTAAGATTATTCTGGTGATTACGACTATTACGATTATTATGGTTATAATAACGATTATAAAGGCTATTTCCATGACAATTCTGTTTGTTACTACGATGTTATGATCATTACAGTTAGTATAACTATTACTATGATTATTGCGGCTATTATGATTGTTGCTATGATTATTATGATTATTATTACGATTGTTATGATTGTTGTGGTTATTATGACGGTTACTATGATTATTATGGTTGATAGTATGGTTATTATGATTATCATTCTGATTATTATGGCTGTTATGATTATTATGGTTTTTATGGCCATTATAATGGTTATTATGATTGTTTCCAAGTTTACTATGGTGATTATTATATTTATTATGATTATTATGTTTCATATTATGATTATGACGAATATTATGATCATCACTAAGGTTATTCTCGTGGTTTTGACTATGACGATTATTATGGCTATAATAACGATTATTAATGTTATTTCCAAGGTAATTCTCTTTATTATTACGTTGTTATGATTATTAGAGTTAGTCTAACTATTACTACGATTATTACGGCTATTATGATTGTTCCTACGATTATCATAGTTATTATTATGATTGTTATGATTTTTGTGGTTATTATGACGGTTACTATGATTATTATGGTTGATAGTATGATTATTGTGATTATCATGCAGATTATTATGGCTATTACGATTATTATGGTTTTTATGGCCATTATAATGGTTATTATGATTGTTTCCAAGTTTAATATGGTTCTTATTATAATTATTATGATTATTATGTTTCATAGTATGATTATGACGAATATTATGATCATCACTCAGATTACTCTGGTGATTATGACTATTACGATTATTATATCTATAATAACGATTATTAAGGTTATTTCCATGATAATTCTGTTTATTACTACGTTGTTACGATTATTACAGTTAGTATAACTATTACTATCATTATTACGGCTATTATGATTGTTGCTATGATTATTATGGTTGTTATTACGATTGGCATCATTGTTGTGGATATTATGACGATTACTATGATTATTATGGGTGATAGTATGGTTGTTATGATTATTATTCAGATTCTTATGTCTATTATTATTATTATGGTTTTTATGGCTATTATAATGGTTATTATGATTGTTTCCAAGTTTACTATGGTCATCATTATGATTATTACGACTATTATGTTTCATAGTATGATTATGACGAATATTATCATAATCACTAAGATTATTCTGGTGATTATGACTATTACGATTATTATGGTTATAATAACGGTTACAAAGGCTATTTCCATGCCAATTCTGTTTATTATTACGTTGTTATGATTATTACAGTTAGTCTAACTATTACTACCATTATTGCGGTTATTATGATTGTTGCTACGATTATCATAATTATTATTATGATTGTTATGATTGTTGTGGTTATTCTGACGATTACTATGATTATTATGCTTGACAGTGTGGTTATTATGATTATCATGCAGATTATTATGGCTATTACGATTATTATGGTTTTTATGGCCATTACAATGGTTATTATGATTCTTCCCAAGTTTATTACGGTTATCATTATGATTATTATGATTATTATGTTTCATAGTATGATTATGACGAATATTATGGTCATCACTAAGATTATTCTGGTGATTATGACTATGACGATTATTATGGCTATAAAAACGATTATTAAGGTTATTTCCATGATAATTCTGTTTATTACTACGTTGTTATGATTATTACAGTTAGTATAACTATTACTATGATTATTACGGCTATTATGATTGTTGCTACGATTATCATAATTATTATTATGATTGTTATGATTGTTGTGGTTATTATGACGGTTACTATGATTATTATGGTTGATAGTATGGTTATTATGATTATCATTCTGATTATTATGGCTGTTATGATTATTATGGTTTTTATGGCCATTATAATGGTTATTATGATTGTTTCCAAGTTTACTATGGTGATTATTATATTTATTATGATTATTATGTTTCATATTATGATTATGACGAATATTATGATCATCACTAAGGTTATTCTCGTGGTTTTGACTATGACGATTATTATGGCTATAATAACGATTATTAATGTTATTTCCAAGGTAATTCTCTTTATTATTACGTTGTTATGATTATTAGAGTTAGTCTAACTATTACTACGATTATTACGGCTATTATGATTGTTCCTACGATTATCATAGTTATTATTATGATTGTTATGATTTTTGTGGTTATTATGACGGTTACTATGATTATTATGGTTGATAGTATGATTATTGTGATTATCATGCAGATTATTATGGCTATTACGATTATTATGGTTTTTATGGCCATTATAATGGTTATTATGATTGTTTCCAAGTTTAATATGGTTCTTATTATAATTATTATGATTATTATGTTTCATAGTATGATTATGACGAATATTATGATCATCACTCAGATTACTCTGGTGATTATGACTATTACGATTATTATATCTATAATAACGATTATTAAGGTTATTTCCATGATAATTCTGTTTATTACTACGTTGTTATGGTTATTACAGTTAGTATAACTATTACTATGATTATTACGGCTATTATGATTGTTGCTATGATTATTATGGTTGTTATTACGATTGGCATCATTGTTGTGGATATTATGACGATTACTATGATTATTATGGGTGATAGTATGGTTGTTATGATTATTATTCAGATTATTATGTCTATTATTATTATTATGGTTTTTATGGCTATTATAATGGTTATTATGATTGTTTCCAAGTTTACTATGGTCATCATTATGATTATTACGACTATTATGTTTCATAGTATGATTATGACGAATATTATCATAATCACTAAGATTATTCTGGTGATTATGACTATTACGATTATTATGGTTATAATAACGGTTACAAAGGCTATTTCCATGCCAATTCTGTTTATTATTACGTTGTTATGATTATTACAGTTAGTCTAACTATTACTACCATTATTGCGGTTATTATGATTGTTGCTACGATTATCATAATTATTATTATGATTGTTATGATTGTTGTGGTTATTCTGACGATTACTATGATTATTATGCTTGACAGTGTGGTTATTATGATTATCATGCAGATTATTATGGCTATTACGATTATTATGGTTTTTATGGCCATTACAATGGTTATTATGATTCTTCCCAAGTTTATTACGGATATCATTATGATTATTATGATTATTATGTTTCATAGTATGATTATGACGAATATTATGGTCATCACTAAGATTATTCTGGTGATTATGACTATGACGATTATTATGGCTATAAAAACGATTATTAAGGTTATTTCCATGATAATTCTGTTTATTACTACGTTGTTATGATTATTACAGTTAGTATAACTATTACTATGATTATTACGGCTATTATGATTGTTGCTACGATTATCATAATTATTATTATGATTGTTATGATTGTTGTGGTTATTATGACGGTTACTATGATTATTATGGTTGATAGTATGGTTATTATGATTATCATTCTGATTATTATGGCTGTTATGATTATTATGGTTTTTATGGCCATTATAATGGTTATTATGATTGTTTCCAAGTTTACTATGGTGATTATTATATTTATTATGATTATTATGTTTCATATTATGATTATGACGAATATTATGATCATCACTAAGGTTATTCTCGTGGTTTTGACTATGACGATTATTATGGCTATAATAACGATTATTAATGTTATTTCCAAGGTAATTCTCTTTATTATTACGTTGTTATGATTATTAGAGTTAGTCTAACTATTACTACGATTATTACGGCTATTATGATTGTTCCTACGATTATCATAGTTATTATTATGATTGTTATGATTTTTGTGGTTATTATGACGGTTACTATGATTATTATGGTTGATAGTATGATTATTGTGATTATCATGCAGATTATTATGGCTATTACGATTATTATGGTTTTTATGGCCATTATAATGGTTATTATGATTGTTTCCAAGTTTAATATGGTTCTTATTATAATTATTATGATTATTATGTTTCATAGTATGATTATGACGAATATTATGATCATCACTCAGATTACTCTGGTGATTATGACTATTACGATTATTATATCTATAATAACGATTATTAAGGTTATTTCCATGATAATTCTGTTTATTACTACGTTGTTATGATTATTACAGTTAGTATAACTATTACTATGATTATTACGGCTATTATGATTGTTGCTATGATTATTATGGTTGTTATTACGATTGGCATCATTGTTGTGGATATTATGACGATTACTATGATTATTATGGGTGATAGTATGGTTGTTATGATTATTATTCAGATTATTATGTCTATTATTATTATTATGGTTTTTATGGCTATTATAATGGTTATTATGATTGTTTCCAAGTTTGCTATGGTCATCATTATGATTATTACGACTATTATGTTTCATAGTATGATTATGACGAATATTATGATCATCACTAAGGTTATGCTCGTGGTTTTGACTATGACGATTATTATGGCTATAATAACGATTATTAATGTTATTTCCAAGGTAATTCTGTTTATTATTACGTTGTTATGATTATTAGAGTTAGTCTAACTATTACTACGATTATTACGGCTATTATGATTGTTGCTACGATTATCATAGTTATTATTATGATTGTTATGATTTTTGTGGTTATTATGACGGTTACTATGACTATTATGGTTGATAGTATGATTATTATGATTATCATGCAGATTATTATGGCTATTACGATTATTATGGTTTTTATGGCCATTATAATGGTTATTATGATTGTTTCCATGTTTAATATATGTTCTTATTATAATTATTATGATTATTATGTTTCATAGTATGATTATGACGAATATTATGATCATCACTCAGATTACTCTGGTGATTATGACTATTACGATTATTATAGCTATAATAACGATTATTAAGGTTATTTCCATGATAATTCTGTTTATTACTACGTTGTTATGATTATTACAGTTAGTATAACTATTACTATGATTATTACGGCTATTATGATTGTTGCTATGATTATTATGGTTGTTATTACGATTGGCATCATTGTTGTGGATATTATGACGATTACTATGATTATTATGGGTGATAGTATGGTTGTTATGATTATTATTCAGATTATTATGTCTATTATTATTATTATGGTTTTTATGGCTATTATAATGGTTATTATGATTGTTTCCAAGTTTGCTATGGTCATCATTATGATTATTACGACTATTATGTTTCATAGTATGATTATGACGAATATTATGATCATCACTAAGGTTATGCTCGTGGTTTTGACTATGACGATTATTATGGCTATAATAACGATTATTAATGTTATTTCCAAGGTAATTCTGTTTATTATTACGTTGTTATGATTATTAGAGTTAGTCTAACTATTACTACGATTATTACGGCTATTATGATTGTTGCTACGATTATCATAGTTATTATTATGATTGTTATGATTTTTGTGGTTATTATGACGGTTACTATGACTATTATGGTTGATAATATGATTATTATGATTATCATGCAGATTATTATGGCTATTACGATTATTATGGTTTTTATGGCCATTATAATGGTTATTATGATTGTTTCCATGTTTAATATATGTTCTTATTATAATTATTATGATTATTATGTTTCATAGTATGATTATGACGAATATTATGATCATCACTCAGATTACTCTGGTGATTATGACTATTACGATTATTATAGCTATAATAACGATTATTAAGGTTATTTCCATGATAATTCTGTTTATTACTACGTTGTTATGATTATTACAGTTAGTATAACTATTACTATTATTATTACGGCTATTATGATTGTTGCTATGATTATTATGGTTGTTATTACGATTGGCATCATTGTTGTGGATATTATGACGATTACTATGATTATTATGGGTGATAGTATGGTTGTTATGATTATTATTCAGATTATTATGTCTATTATTATTATTATGGTTTTTATGGCTATTATAATGGTTATTATGATTGTTTCCAAGTTTACTATGGTTATCATTATGATTATTACGACTATTATGTTTCATAGTATGATTATGACGAATATTATGATCATCACTAAGGTTATTCTCGTGGTTTTGACTATGACGATTATTATGGCTATAGTAACGATTATTAATGTTATTTCCAAGGTAATTCTGTTTATTATTACGTTGTTATGATTATTAGAGTTAGTCTAACTATTACTACGATTATTACGGCTATTATGATTGTTGCTACGATTATCATAGTTATTATTATGATTGTTATGATTTTTGTGGTTATTATGACGGTTACTATGATTATTATGGTTGATAGTATGGTTATTATGATTATCATGCAGATTATTATGGCTATTACGATTATTATGGTTTTTATGGCCATTATAACGGTTATTATGATTGTTTCCAGGATTATTATGGTTCCTATTATGATTATTATGATTATTATGTTTCATAGGATGATTATGACGTATATTATGATCATCACTCAGATTATTCTGGTGATTATGACTATTACGATTATTATAGCTATAATAACGATTATTAAGGTTATTTCCATGATAATTCTGTTTATTACTACGTTGTTATGATTATTACAGTTAGTATAACTATTACTATGATTATTACGGCTAGCATGTTTGTTGCTACGATTATCATAGTTATTATTATGATTATTATGATTTTTGTGGTTATTATGACGGTTACTATGGTTATTATGGTTGATAGTATGGTTATTATGATTATCATGCAGATTATTATGGCTATTACGATTATTATGGTTTTTATGGCCATTATAATGGTTATTATGATTGTTTCCATGTTTATTATGGTTCCTATTATGATTATTATGATTATTAAGTTTCATAGTATGATAATGACGAATATTATGATCATCACTAAGATTACTCTGGTGATTATGACTATTACGATTATTATAGCTATAATAACGATTATTAATGTTATTTCCATGATAACTCTGTTTCTGCTACGATGTTATGATTATTCAGTTAGTATAACTATTACTATGATTATTTCGGCTATTATGACTGTTGCTACGATTATCATTATTATTATTATGATTGTTATGATTGTTGTGGTTATTATGACGATTACTATGATTATTATTGTTGACAGTGTGGTTATTATGATTATCATTTAGATTATTATGGCTATTACTATTATTATGGTTTTCATGGCTATTATAATGGTTATTATGATTGTTTCCAAGTTTATTATGGTGAGTATTATGATTATTATGATTAATATGTTTCATAGTTTGATTATGACGAATATTATGATCATCACTAAGATTATTCTGGTGGTTTTGACTATGACGATTATTATGGCTATAATAACGATTATTAATGTTATTTCCAAGGTAATTCTGTTTATTATTACGTTGTTATGATTATTAGAGTTAGTCTAACTATTACTACGATTATTACGGCTAGAATGTTTGTTGCTACGATTATCATAGTTATTATTATGATTATTATGATTTTTGTTGTTATTATGACGGTTACTATGATTATTATGGTTGATAGTATGGTTATTATGATTATCATGCAGATTATTATGGCTATTACGATTATTATGGTTTTTATGGCCACTATAATGGTTATTATGATTGTTTCCAGGTTTATTATGGATCCTATTATGATTATTATGATTATTATGTTTCATAGTATGATTATGACGTATATTATGATCATCACTCAGATTATTCTGGTGATTATGACTATTACGATTATTATAGCTATAATAACAATTATTAAGGTTATTTCCATCATAATTCTGTTTATTACTACGTTGTTATGATAATTACAGTTAGTATAACTATTACTATGATTAATACGGCTATTATGATTGTTGCTACAATTATCATTATTGTTATTATGATTGTTACGATTTATGTGGTTATTATGACGGTTACTATGATTATTATTGTTGATAGTATGGTTATTATGATTATCATTCAGATTATTATGGCTATTATGATTATTATGGTTTTTATGGCCATTATAATGGTTATTGTGATTGTTTCCAGGTTTATTATGGTTCTTATTATAATTGTTATGATTATTATGTTTCATAGTATGATTATGACGAATATTATGATCATCACTCAGATTACTCTGGTGATTATGGCTATTACGATTATTATAGCTATAATAACGATTATTAAGGTTATTTCCATGATAATTCTGTTTATTACTACGTTGTTATGATTATTACAGTTAGTATAACTATTACTATGGTTATTACGGCTATTATGACTGTTGCTACGGTTATCATAATTATTATTATGATTACTATGATTTTTGTTGTTATTATGACGGTTACTATGATTATTATGGTTGATAGTACGGTTATTATGATTATCATTCAGATTATTATGGCTGTTATGATTGTTATGGTTTTTATGGCCATTATAATGGTTATTATGATTCTTTCCAAGCTTATTATGGCTCTTATTATGATTATTATGATTATTATGTTTCTTAGTATGATTATGACGAATATTATCATAATCACCAAGATTATTCTGGTGATTTTGACTATGACGATTATTATGGATATAATAACTATTATCAATGTTATTTCCATGATAATTCTGTTTATTATTACGTTGTTATGATTATTACAGTTAGTCTAACTATTACTATGGTTATTACGGCTATTATGACTGTTGCTACGATTTTCATAATTATTATTATGATTGCTATGATTTTTGTTGTTATTATGACGGTTACTATGATTATTATGGTTGATAGTACGGTTATTATGATTATCATTCAGATTTTTATGGCTATTTAGATTATTATGGTTGTTATGGCTATTATAATGGTTATTCTGATTGCTTCCAAGTTTATTATGGTTATTATTATGATTGTTATGATTTTTGTGGTTATTATGACGGTTACTATGATTATTATATATGATAGTATGGTTATTTTGATTATCATTCAGATTATTATGGCTATTACGATTATTAGGGTTTTTATGGCCATTATAATGTTTATTATGATTGTTTCCAAGTTTATTATGGTTCTTATCATGATTATTATGATTATTATGTCTCATAGTATGATTATGACGTATGTTATGATCATCACTCAGATTATTCTGGTGATTATGCCTATCACGACTGTTATTACTATAATAATGATTATTAAGCTTATTTCGATGATTATTCTGTTTATTATAACGATGATATGATTATTACAGTTAGTATAACTATTACTATGATCATTACGACTATTATGATTGTTGCTATGATTATTATGATGATTATTATGATTATTATTGCGATTGTTATGATTGTTGTAGTTATTGTGACGATTACTATGATTGTTATGGTTGATAGTGTGGTTATTATGATTATCATTTAGATTATTATGCCTATTATGGTTATTATGGTTTTTATGGCTATTATAATAGGTATTATGTTTGCTTCCAAGTTTATTATGGTTATTATTATGATTATTACGATTATTATGTTTCATAGTGTGGTTATGACGAATATTATGATCATCACTAAGATTATTCTGGTGATTACGACTATTACGATTATTATGGTTATAATAACGATTATAAAGGCTATTTCCATGACGATTCTGTTTGTTACTGCGATGTTATGATTATTAGAGTTAGTATAACTATTACTATGATTATTGCGGCTATTATGATTGTTGCCATGATTATTATGATTATTATTACGATTGTTATGATTGTTGTAGTTATTATGACGATTACTATGATTATTATGGTTGATAGTGTGGTTATTACGATTATCATTTAGATTATTATGCCTATTATGGTTATTACGGTTTTTATGGCTGTTATAACGGTTATTATGGTTGTTTCCAAGTTTATTATGGTTATTATTATGATTATTACGATTATTATGTTTCATGGTGTGATTATGACGAATATTATGTTCATCACTAAGATTACTCTGGTGATTATGACTATTACGATTATTATGGTCATAATAACGATTATAAAGCTTTTTCCATGACAATTCTGTTTATTACACGATGTTATGATTATTACAGTTAGTATAACTATTACTACGATTATTGCGGCTATTATGATTGTTGCTATGATTATTATGATTATTATTACGATTGTTATGATTGTTGTGGTTATTATGACGATTACTATGATTATTATGGTTGATAGTACGCATATTATGATTATCATGCAGATTATTATGACTATTACGATTATTATGGTTTTTATGGCCATTATAATGGTTATTATGATTGTTTCCAAGTTTATTATGGTTCTTATTATGATTATTATGATTATTATGTTTCATAGTATGATTATGACGTATATTATGATCATCACTGAGATTATTCTGGTGATTATGACTATTACGATTATTATAGCTATAATAACGATTATTAAGGTTATTTCCATGATAATTCTGTTTATTACTACGTTGTTATGATTATTACAGTTAGTATAACTATTACTATGGTTATTACGGCTATTATGACTGTTGCTACGGTTATCATAATTATTATTATGATTACTATGATTTTTGTTGTTATTATGACGGTTACTATGATTATTATGGTTGATAGTACGGTTATTATGATTATCATTCAGATTATTATGGCTGTTATGATTGTTATGGTTTTTATGGCCATTATAATGGTTATTATGATTCTTTCCAAGCTTATTATGGCTCTTATTATGATTATTATGATTATTATGTTTCTTAGTATGATTATGACGAATATTATCATAATCACCAAGATTATTCTGGTGATTTTGACTATGACGATTATTATGGATATAATAACTATTATCAATGTTATTTCCATGATAATTCTGTTTATTATTACGTTGTTATGATTATTACAGTTAGTCTAACTATTACTATGGTTATTACGGCTATTATGACTGTTGCTACGATTATCATAATTATTATTATGATTGCTATGATTTTTGTTGTTATTATGACGGTTACTATGATTATTATGGTTGATAGTACGGTTATTATGATTATCATTCAGATTTTTATGGCTATTTAGATTATTATGGTTGTTATGGCTATTATAATGGTTATTCTGATTGCTTCCAAGTTTATTATGGTTATTATTATGATTGTTATGATTTTTGTGGTTATTATGACGGTTACTATGATTATTATATATGATAGTATGGTTATTTTGATTATCATTCAGATTATTATGGCTATTACGATTATTAGGGTTTTTATGGCCATTATAATGTTTATTATGATTGTTTCCAAGTTTATTATGGTTCTTATCATGATTATTATGATTATTATGTCTCATAGTATGATTATGACGTATGTTATGATCATCACTCAGATTATTCTGGTGATTATGCCTATCACGACTGTTATTGCTATAATAATGATTATTAAGCTTATTTCGATGATTATTCTGTTTATTATAACGATGATATGATTATTACAGTTAGTATAACTATTACTATGATCATTACGACTATTATGATTGTTGCTATGATTATTATGATGATTATTATGATTATTATTGCGATTGTTATGATTGTTGTAGTTATTGTGACGATTACTATGATTGTTATGGTTGATAGTGTGGTTATTATGATTATCATTTAGATTATTATGCCTATTATGGTTATTATGGTTTTTATGGCTATTATAATAGGTATTATGTTTGCTTCCAAGTTTATTATGGTTATTATTATGATTATTACGATTATTATGTTTCATAGTGTGGTTATGACGAATATTATGATCATCACTAAGATTATTCTGGTGATTACGACTATTACGATTATTATGGTTATAATAACGATTATAAAGGCTATTTCCATGACGATTCTGTTTGTTACTACGATGTTATGATTATTAGAGTTAGTATAACTATTACTATGATTATTGCGGCTATTATGATTGTTGCCATGATTATTATGATTATTATTACGATTGTTATGATTGTTGTAGTTATTATGACGATTACTATGATTATTATGGTTGATAGTGTGGTTATTACGATTATCATTTAGATTATTATGCCTATTATGGTTATTACGGTTTTTATGGCTGTTATAACGGTTATTATGGTTGTTTCCAAGTTTATTATGGTTATTATTATGATTATTACGATTATTATGTTTCATGGTGTGATTATGACGAATATTATGTTCATCACTAAGATTACTCTGGTGATTATGACTATTACGATTATTATGGTCATAATAACGATTATAAAGCTTTTTCCATGACAATTCTGTTTATTACCACGATGTTATGATTATTACAGTTAGTATAACTATTACTACGATTATTGCGGCTATTATGATTGTTGCTATGATTATTATGATTATTATTACGATTGTTATGATTGTTGTGGTTATTATGACGATTACTATGATTATTATGGTTGATAGTATGCATATTATGATTATCATGCAGATTATTATGACTATTACGATTATTATGGTTTTTATGGCCATTATAATGGTTATTATGATTGTTTCCAAGTTTATTATGGTTCTTATTATGGTTATTATGATTATTATGTTTCATAGTATGATTATGACGTATATTATGATCATCACTGAGATTATTCTGGTGATTATGACTATTACGATTATTATAGCTATAATAACGATTATTAAGGTTATTTCCATGATAATTCTGTTTATTACTACGTTGTTATGATTATTACAGTTAGTATAACTATTACTATGGTTATTACGGCTATTATGACTGTTGCTACGGTTATCATTATTGTTATTATGATTGTTACGATTTATGTGGTTATTATGACGGTTACTATGATTATTATTGTTGATAGTATGGTTATTATGATTATCATTCAGATTATTATGGCTATTATGATTATTATGGTTTTTATGGCCATTATAATGGTTATTGTGATTGTTTCCAGGTTTATTATGGTTCTTATTATAATTGTTATGATTATTATGTTTCATAGTATGATTATGACGAATATTATGATCATCACTCAGATTACTCTGGTGATTATGGCTATTACGATTATTATAGCTATAATAACGATTATTAAGGTTATTTCCATGATAATTCTGTTTATTACTACGTTGTTATGATTATTACAGTTAGTATAACTATTACTATGGTTATTACGGCTATTATGACTGTTGCTACGGTTATCATAATTATTATTATGATTACTATGATTTTTGTTGTTATTATGACGGTTACTATGATTATTATGGTTGATAGTACGGTTATTATGATTATCATTCAGATTATTATGGCTGTTATGATTGTTATGGTTTTTATGGCCATTATAATGGTTATTATGATTCTTTCCAAGCTTATTATGGCTCTTATTATGATTATTATGATTATTATGTTTCTTAGTATGATTATGACGAATATTATCATAATCACCAAGATTATTCTGGTGATTTTGACTATGACGATTATTATGGATATAATAACTATTATCAATGTTATTTCCATGATAATTCTGTTTATTATTACGTTGTTATGATTATTACAGTTAGTCTAACTATTACTATGGTTATTACGGCTATTATGACTGTTGCTACGATTATCATAATTATTATTATGATTGCTATGATTTTTGTTGTTATTATGACGGTTACTATGATTATTATGGTTGATAGTACGGTTATTATGATTATCATTCAGATTTTTATGGCTATTTAGATTATTATGGTTGTTATGGCTATTATAATGGTTATTCTGATTGCTTCCAAGTTTATTATGGTTATTATTATGATTGTTATGATTTTTGTGGTTATTATGACGGTTACTATGATTATTATATATGATAGTATGGTTATTTTGATTATCATTCAGATTATTATGGCTATTACGATTATTAGGGTTTTTATGGCCATTATAATGTTTATTATGATTGTTTCCAAGTTTATTATGGTTCTTATCATGATTATTATGATTATTATGTCTCATAGTATGATTATGACGTATGTTATGATCATCACTCAGATTATTCTGGTGATTATGCCTATCACGACTGTTATTGCTATAATAATGATTATTAAGCTTATTTCGACGATTATTCTGTTTATTATAACGATGATATGATTATTACAGTTAGTATAACTATTACTATGATCATTACGACTATTATGATTGTTGCTATGATTATTATGATGATTATTATGATTATTATTGCGATTGTTATGATTGTTGTAGTTATTGTGACGATTACTATGATTGTTATGGTTGATAGTGTGGTTATTATGATTATCATTTAGATTATTATGCCTATTATGGTTATTATGGTTTTTATGGCTATTATAATAGGTATTATGTTTGCTTCCAAGTTTATTATGGTTATTATTATGATTATTACGATTATTATGTTTCATAGTGTGGTTATGACGAATATTATGATCATCACTAAGATTATTCTGGTGATTACGACTATTACGATTATTATGGTTATAATAACGATTATAAAGGCTATTTCCATGACGATTCTGTTTGTTACTACGATGTTATGATTATTAGAGTTAGTATAACTATTACTATGATTATTGCGGCTATTATGATTGTTGCCATGATTATTATGATTATTATTACGATTGTTATGATTGTTGTAGTTATTATGACGATTACTATGATTATTATGGTTGATAGTGTGGTTATTACGATTATCATTTAGATTATTATGCCTATTATGGTTATTACGGTTTTTATGGCTGTTATAACGGTTATTATGGTTGTTTCCAAGTTTATTATGGTTATTATTATGATTATTACGATTATTATGTTTCATGGTGTGATTATGACGAATATTATGTTCATCACTAAGATTACTCTGGTGATTATGACTATTACGATTATTATGGTCATAATAACGATTATAAAGCTTTTTCCATGACAATTCTGTTTATTACCACGATGTTATGATTATTACAGTTAGTATAACTATTACTACGATTATTGCGGCTATTATGATTGTTGCTATGATTATTATGATTATTATTACGATTGTTATGATTGTTGTGGTTATTATGACGATTACTATGATTATTATGGTTGATAGTATGCATATTATGATTATCATGCAGATTATTATGACTATTACGATTATTATGGTTTTTATGGCCATTATAATGGTTATTATGATTGTTTCCAAGTTTATTATGGTTCTTATTATGGTTATTATGATTATTATGTTTCATAGTATGATTATGACGTATATTATGATCATCACTGAGATTATTCTGGTGATTATGACTATTACGATTATTATAGCTATAATAACGATTATTAAGGTTATTTCCATGATAATTCTGTTTATTACTACGTTGTTATGATTATTACAGTTAGTATAACTATTACTATGGTTATTACGGCTATTATGACTGTTGCTACGGTTATCATAATTATTATTATGATTACTATGATTTTTGTTGTTATTATGGCGGTTACTATGATTATTATGGTTGATAGTACGGTTATTATGATTATCATTCAGATTATTATGGCTGTTATGATTGTTATGGTTTTTATGGCCATTATAATGGTTATTATGATTCTTTCCAAGCTTATTATGGCTCTTATTATGATTATTATGATTATTATGTTTCTTAGTATGATTATGACGAATATTATCATAATCACCAAGATTATTCTGGTGATTTTGACTATGACGATTATTATGGATATAATAACTATTATCAATGTTATTTCCATGATAATTCTGTTTATTATTACGTTGTTATGATTATTACAGTTAGTCTAACTATTACTATGGTTATTACGGCTATTATGACTGTTGCTACGATTATCATAATTATTATTATGATTGCTATGATTTTTGTTGTTATTATGACGGTTACTATGATTATTATGGTTGATAGTACGGTTATTATGATTATCATTCAGATTTTTATGGCTATTTAGATTATTATGGTTGTTATGGCTATTATAATGGTTATTCTGATTGCTTCCAAGTTTATTATGGTTATTATTATGATTGTTATGATTTTTGTGGTTATTATGACGGTTACTATGATTATTATATATGATAGTATGGTTATTTTGATTATCATTCAGATTATTATGGCTATTACGATTATTAGGGTTTTTATGGCCATTATAATGTTTATTATGATTGTTTCCAAGTTTATTATGGTTCTTATCATGATTATTATGATTATTGTGTCTCATAGTATGATTATGACGTGTGTTATGATCATCACTCAGATTATTCTGGTGATTATGCCTATCACGACTCTTATTGCTATAATAATGATTATTAAGCTTATTTCGATGATTATCCTGTTTATTATAACGATGATATGATTATTACAGTTAGTATAACTATTACTATGATCATTACGACTATTATGATTGTTGCTATGATTATTATGATGATTATTATGATTATTATTGCGATTGTTATGATTGTTGTAGTTATTGTGACGATTACTATGATTGTTATGGTTGATAGTGTGGTTATTATGATTATCATTTAGATTATTATGCCTATTATGGTTATTACGGTTTTTATGGCTGTTATAACGGTTATTATGTTTGCTTCCAAGTTTATTATGGTTATTATTATGATTATTACGATTATTATGTTTCATGGTGTGATTATGACGAATATTATGTTCATCACTAAGATTATTCTGGTGATTACGACTATTACGATTATTATGGTTATAATAACGATTATAAAGGCTATTTCCATGACAATTCTGTTTGTTACTACGATGTTATGATTATTACAGTTAGTCTAACTATTACTATGGTTATTACGGCTGTTATGATTGTTGCTACGATTATCATAATTATTATTATGATTGCTATGATTTTTGTTGTTATTATGACGGTTACTATGATTATTATGGTTGACAGTACGGTTATTACGATTATCATTCAGATTATTATGGCTATTATGATTATTATGGTTGTTATGGCTATTATAATGGTTATTCTGATTGCTTCCAAGTTTATTATGGTTATTATTATGATTGTTATGATTTTTGTGGATATTATGACGGTTACTATGATTATTATGTATGATAGTATGGTTATTTTGATTATCATTCAGATTATTATGGCTATTACGACTATTAGGGTTTTTATGGCCATTATAATGTTTTTTATGATTGTTTCCAAGTTTATTATGGTTCGTATCATGATTATTATGATTATTATGTCTCATAGTATGATTATGACGTATGTTATGATCATCACTCAGATTATTCTGGTGATTATGCCTATCACTACTGTTATTGCTATAATAATGATTATTAAGTTTATTTCGATGATTATTCTGTTTATTATAACGATGTTATGATTATTACAGTTAGTATAACTATTACTATGATTATTACGGCTATTATGATTGTTGCTATGATTATTATGGTTGTTATTACGATTGGCATCATTGTTGTGGATATTACGACGATTACTATGATTATTATGGGTGATAGTATGGTTGTTATGATTATTATTCAGATTATTATGTCTATTATTATTATTATGGTTTTTATGGCTATTATAATGGTTATTATGATTGTTTCCAAGTTTACTATGGTCATCATTATGATTATTACGACTATTATGTTTCATAGTATGATTATGACGAATATTATCATAATCACTAAGATTATTCTGGTGATTATGACTATGACGATTATTATGTCTATAAAAACGATTATTAAGGTTATTTCCATGATAATTCTGTTTATTACTACGTTGTTATGATTGTTACAGTTAGTATAACTATTACTATGATTATTACGGCTATTATGATTGTTGCTACGATTATCATAATTATTATTATTATTGTTATGATTTTTGTGGTTATTATGACGGTTACTATGATTATTATGGGTGATAGTATGGTTATTATGATTATCATTCTGATTATTATGGCTGTTACGATTATTATGGTTTTTATGGCCATTATAATGGTTATTATGATTGTTTCCAAGTTTACTATGGCGATTATTATATTTATTATGATTATTATGTTTCATATTATGATTATGACGAATATTATGATCATCACTAAGGTTATACTCGTGGTTTTGACTATGACGTTTATTATGGCTATAATAACGATTATTAATGTTATTTCCAAGGTAATTCTGTTTATTATTACGTTGTTATGATTATTAGAGTTAGTCTAACTATTACTACGATTATTACGGCTATTATGGTTGTTGCTACGATTATCATAGTTATTATTATGATTGTTATGATTTTTGTGGTTATTATGACGGTTACTATGATTATTATGGCTGATAGTATGATTGTTATGATTATCATGCAGATTATTATGGCTATTACGATTATTATGGTTTTTATGGCCATTATAATGGTTATTATGATTGTTTCCAAGTTTAATATGGTTCTTATTATAATTATTATGATTATTATGTTTCATAGTATGATTATGACGAATATTATGATCATCACTCAGATTACTCTGGTGATTATGACTATTACGATTATTATAGCTATAATAACGATTATTAAGGTTATTTCCATGATAGTTCTGTTTATTACTACGTTGTTATGATTATTACAGTTAGTATAACTATTACTATGATTATTACGGCTATTATGATTGTTGCTATGATTATTATGGTTGTTATTACGATTGGCATCATTGTTGTGGATATTATGACGATTACTATGATTATTATGGGTGATAGTATGGTTGTTATGATTATTATTCAGATTATTATGTCTATTATTATTATTATGGTTTTTATGGCTATTATAATGGTTATTATGATTGTTTCCAAGTTTACTATGGTCATCATTATGATTATTACGACTATTATGTTTCATAGTATGATTATGACGAATATTATGATCATCACTAAGGTTATTCTCGTGGTTTTGACTATGACGATTATTATGGCTATAATAACGATTATTAATGTTATTTCCAAGGTAATTCTGTTTATTATTACGTTGTTATGATTATTAGAGTTAGTCTAACTATTACTACGATTATTACGGCTATTATGATTGTTGCTACGATTATCATAGTTATTATTATGATTGTTATGATTTTTGTGGTTATTATGACGGTTAGTATGATTATTATGGTTGATAGTATGATTATTATGATTATCATGCAGATTATTATGGCTATTACGATTATTATGGTTTTTATGGCCATTATAATGGTTATTATGATCGTTTCCAAGTTTAATATGGTTCTTATTATAATTATTATGATTATTATGTTTCATAGTATGATTATGACGAACATTATGATCATCACTCAGATTACTCTGGTGATTATGACTATTACGATTATTATAGCTATAATAACGGTTATTAAGGTTATTTCCATGACAATTCTGTTTATTACTACGTTGTTATGATTATTACAGTTAGTATAACTATTACTATGGTTATTACGGCTATTATGATTGTTGCTATGATTATTATGGTTGTTATTACGATTGGCATCATTGTTGTGGATATTATGACGATTACTATGATTATTATGGGTGATAGTATGGTTGTTATGATTATTATTCAGATTATTATGTCTATTATTATTATTATGGTTTTTATGACTATTATAATGGTTACTATGATTGTTTCCAAGTTTACTGTGGTCATCATTATGATTATTACGACTATTATGTTTCATAGTATGATTATGACGAATATTATGATCATCACTAAGGTTATGCTCGTGGTTTTGACTATGACGATTATTATGGCTATAATAACGATTATTAATGTTATTTCCAAGGTAATTCTGTTTATTATTACGTTGTTATGATTATTAGAGTTAGTCTAACTATTACTACGATTATTACGGCTATTATGATTGTTGCTACGATTATCATAGTTATTATTATGATTGTTATGATTTTTGTGGTTATTATGACGGTTACTATGATTATTATATATGATAGTATGGTTATTTTGATTATCATTCAGATTATTATGGCTATTACGATTATTAGGGTTTTTATGGCCATTATAATGTTTATTATGATTGTTTCCAAGTTTATTATGGTTCTTATCATGATTATTATGATTATTATGTCTCATAGTATGATTATGACGTATGTTATGATCATCACTCAGATTATTCTGGTGATTATGCCTATCACGACTGTTATTACTATAATAATGATTATTAAGCTTATTTCGATGATTATTCTGTTTCTTATAACGATGATATGATTATTACAGTTAGTATAACTATTACTATGATCATTACGACTATTATGATTGTTGCTATGATTATTATGATGATTATTATGATTATTATTGCGATTGTTATGATTGTTGTAGTTATTGTGACGATTACTATGATTGTTATGGTTGATAGTGTGGTTATTATGATTATCATTTAGATTATTATGCCTATTATGGTTATTATGGTTTTTATGGCTATTATAATAGGTATTATGTTTGCTTCCAAGTTTATTATGGTTATTATTATGATTATTACGATTATTATGTTTCATAGTGTGGTTATGACGAATATTATGATCATCACTAAGATTATTCTGGTGATTACGACTATTACGATTATTATGGTTATAATAACGATTATAAAGGCTATTTCCATGACGATTCTGTTTGTTACTACGATGTTATGATTATTAGAGTTAGTATAACTATTACTATGATTATTGCGGCTATTATGATTGTTGCCATGATTATTATGATTATTATTACGATTGTTATGATTGTTGTAGTTATTATGACGATTACTATGATTATTATGGTTGATAGTGTGGTTATTACGATTATCATTTAGATTATTATGCCTATTATGGTTATTACGGTTTTTATGGCTGTTATAACGGTTATTATGGTTGTTTCCAAGTTTATTATGGTTATTATTATGATTATTACGATTATTATGTTTCATGGTGTGATTATGACGAATATTATGTTCATCACTAAGATTACTCTGGTGATTATGACTATTACGATTATTATGGTCATAATAACGATTATAAAGCTTTTTCCATGACAATTCTGTTTATTACCACGATGTTATGATTATTACAGTTAGTATAACTATTACTACGATTATTGCGGCTATTATGATTGTTGCTATGATTATTATGATTATTATTACGATTGTTATGATTGTTGTGGTTATTATGACGATTACTATGATTATTATGGTTGATAGTATGCATATTATGATTATCATGCAGATTATTATGACTATTACGATTATTATGGTTTTTATGGCCATTATAATGGTTATTATGATTGTTTCCAAGTTTATTATGGTTCTTATTATGATTATTATGATTATTATGTTTCATAGTATGATTATGACGTATATTATGATCATCACTGAGATTATTCTGGTGATTATGACTATTACGATTATTATAGCTATAATAACGATTATTAAGGTTATTTCCATGATAATTCTGTTTATTGTTACGATGTTATGATTATTACAGTTAGTATAACTATTACTATGATTATTACCACTATTATGACTGTTGCTATAATTATTATGAATATTATTACGATTGTTATGATTGTTGTGGTTATTATGACGATTACTATGATTATTATGCGTGATAGTATGGTTGTTATTATTATTATTCAGATTATTATGTCTATTAATATTATTATGGTTTTTATGGCCATTATAATGGTTATTATGATTGTCTCCAAGTTTATTATGGTTATCATTATGATTATTATGATTATTATGTTTCATGGTATGATTATGACGAATACTATGATCATCACTAAGATTATTCTGGTGATTATGTCTATCACGATTGTTATTGCTATAATAATGATTATTAAGTTTATTTCGATGATTATTCTGTTTATTATAACGATGTTATGATTATTACAGTTAGTATAACTATTACTATGATTATTACGACTATTATGACTGTTGCTATGATTATTATGATTATTACTACGATTGTTATTATTGTTGTGGTTATTATGACGATTACTATGATTATTATGGTTGATAGTGTGGTTATTATGATTATCATTTAGATTATTATGCCTATTATGGTTATTACGGTTTTTATGGCTGTTATAACGGTTATTATGTTTGCTTCCAAGTTTATTATGGTTATTATTATGATTATTACGATTATTATGTTTCATGGTGTGATTATGACGAATATTATGTTCATCACTAAGATTATTCTGGTGATTACGACTATTACGATTATTATGGTTATAATAACGATTATAAAGGCTATTTCCATGACGATTCTGTTTGTTACTACGTTGTTATGATTATTACAGTTAGTATAACTATTACTATGATTATTACGGCTATTATGATTGTTGCTATGATTATTATGGTTGTTATTACGATTGGCATCATTGTTGTGGATATTATGACGATTACTATGATTATTATGGGTGATAGTATGGTTGTTATGATTATTATTCAGATTATTATGTCTATTATTATTATTATGGTTTTTATGGCTATTATAATGGTTATTATGATTGTTTCCAAGTTTACTATGGTCATCATTATGATTATTACGACTATTATGTTTCATAGTATGATTATGACGAATATTATGATCATCACTAAGGTTATTCTCGTGGTTTTGACTATGACGATTATTATGGCTATAATAACGATTATTAATGTTATTTCCAAGGTAATTCTGTTTATTATTACGTTGTTATGATTATTAGAGTTAGTCTAACTATTACTACGATTATTACGGCTATTATGATTGTTGCTACGATTATCATAGTTATTATTATGATTGTTATGATTTTTGTGGTTATTATGACGGTTAGTATGATTATTATGGTTGATAGTATGATTATTATGATTATCATGCAGATTATTATGGCTATTACGATTATTATGGTTTTTATGGCCATTATAATGGTTATTATGATCGTTTCCAAGTTTAATATGGTTCTTATTATAATTATTATGATTATTATGTTTCATAGTATGATTATGACGAACATTATGATCATCACTCAGATTACTCTGGTGATTATGACTATTACGATTATTATAGCTATAATAACGGTTATTAAGGTTATTTCCATGACAATTCTGTTTATTACTACGTTGTTATGATTATTACAGTTAGTATAACTATTACTATGGTTATTACGGCTATTATGATTGTTGCTATGATTATTATGGTTGTTATTACGATTGGCATCATTGTTGTGGATATTATGACGATTACTATGATTATTATGGGTGATAGTATGGTTGTTATGATTATTATTCAGATTATTATGTCTATTATTATTATTATGGTTTTTATGGCTATTATAATGGTTACTATGATTGTTTCCAAGTTTACTATGGTCATCATTATGATTATT
This sequence comes from Calliopsis andreniformis, assembly GCF_051401765.1. NCBI lineage: Eukaryota > Metazoa > Arthropoda > Insecta > Hymenoptera > Andrenidae > Calliopsis > Calliopsis andreniformis. The sequence continues at coordinate 137,362 of NW_027480776.1, read as the reverse complement.
ACGACTATTATGTTTCATAGTATGATTATGACGAATATTATGATCATCACTAAGGTTATGCTCGTGGTTTTGACTATGACGATTATTATGGCTATAATAACGATTATTAATGTTATTTCCAAGGTAATTCTGTTTATTATTACGTTGTTATGATTATTAGAGTTAGTCTAACTATTACTACGATTATTACGGCTATTATGATTGTTGCTACGATTATCATAGTTATTATTATGATTGTTATGATTTTTGTGGTTATTATGACGGTTACTATGATTATTATATATGATAGTATGGTTATTTTGATTATCATTCAGATTATTATGGCTATTACGATTATTAGGGTTTTTATGGCCATTATAATGTTTATTATGATTGTTTCCAAGTTTATTATGGTTCTTATCATGATTATTATGATTATTATGTCTCATAGTATGATTATGACGTATGTTATGATCATCACTCAGATTATTCTGGTGATTATGCCTATCACGACTGTTATTACTATAATAATGATTATTAAGCTTATTTCGATGATTATTCTGTTTATTATAACGATGATATGATTATTACAGTTAGTATAACTATTACTATGATCATTACGACTATTATGATTGTTGCTATGATTATTATGATGATTATTATGATTATTATTGCGATTGTTATGATTGTTGTAGTTATTGTGACGATTACTATGATTGTTATGGTTGATAGTGTGGTTATTATGATTATCATTTAGATTATTATGCCTATTATGGTTATTATGGTTTTTATGGCTATTATAATAGGTATTATGTTTGCTTCCAAGTTTATTATGGTTATTATTATGATTATTACGATTATTATGTTTCATAGTGTGGTTATGACGAATATTATGATCATCACTAAGATTATTCTGGTGATTACGACTATTACGATTATTATGGTTATAATAACGATTATAAAGGCTATTTCCATGACGATTCTGTTTGTTACTACGATGTTATGATTATTAGAGTTAGTATAACTATTACTATGATTATTGCGGCTATTATGATTGTTGCCATGATTATTATGATTATTATTACGATTGTTATGATTGTTGTAGTTATTATGACGATTACTATGATTATTATGGTTGATAGTGTGGTTATTACGATTATCATTTAGATTATTATGCCTATTATGGTTATTACGGTTTTTATGGCTGTTATAACGGTTATTATGGTTGTTTCCAAGTTTATTATGGTTATTATTATGATTATTACGATTATTATGTTTCATGGTGTGATTATGACGAATATTATGTTCATCACTAAGATTACTCTGGTGATTATGACTATTACGATTATTATGGTCATAATAACGATTATAAAGCTTTTTCCATGACAATTCTGTTTATTACCACGATGTTATGATTATTACAGTTAGTATAACTATTACTACGATTATTGCGGCTATTATGATTGTTGCTATGATTATTATGATTATTATTACGATTGTTATGATTGTTGTGGTTATTATGACGATTACTATGATTATTATGGTTGATAGTATGCATATTATGATTATCATGCAGATTATTATGACTATTACGATTATTATGGTTTTTATGGCCATTATAATGGTTATTATGATTGTTTCCAAGTTTATTATGGTTCTTATTATGATTATTATGATTATTATGTTTCATAGTATGATTATGACGTATATTATGATCATCACTGAGATTATTCTGGTGATTATGACTATTACGATTATTATAGCTATAATAACGATTATTAAGGTTATTTCCATGATAATTCTGTTTATTGTTACGATGTTATGATTATTACAGTTAGTATAACTATTACTATGATTATTACCACTATTATGACTGTTGCTATAATTATTATGAATATTATTACGATTGTTATGATTGTTGTGGTTATTATGACGATTACTATGATTATTATGCGTGATAGTATGGTTGTTATTATTATTATTCAGATTATTATGTCTATTAATATTATTATGGTTTTTATGGCCATTATAATGGTTATTATGATTGTCTCCAAGTTTATTATGGTTATCATTATGATTATTATGATTATTATGTTTCATGGTATGATTATGACGAATACTATGATCATCACTAAGATTATTCTGGTGATTATGTCTATCACGATTGTTATTGCTATAATAATGATTATTAAGTTTATTTCGATGATTATTCTGTTTATTATAACGATGTTATGATTATTACAGTTAGTATAACTATTACTATGATTATTACGACTATTATGACTGTTGCTATGATTATTATGATTATTACTACGATTGTTATTATTGTTGTGGTTATTATGACGATTACTATGATTATTATGGTTGATAGTGTGGTTATTATGATTATCATTTAGATTATTATGCCTATTATGGTTATTACGGTTTTTATGGCTGTTATAACGGTTATTATGTTTGCTTCCAAGTTTATTATGGTTATTATTATGATTATTACGATTATTATGTTTCATGGTGTGATTATGACGAACATTATGATCATCACTCAGATTACTCTGGTGATTATGACTATTACGATTATTATAGCTATAATAACGGTTATTAAGGTTATTTCCATGACAATTCTGTTTATTACTACGTTGTTATGATTATTACAGTTAGTATAACTATTACTATGGTTATTACGGCTATTATGATTGTTGCTATGATTATTATGGTTGTTATTACGATTGGCATCATTGTTGTGGATATTATGACGATTACTATGATTATTATGGGTGATAGTATGGTTGTTATGATTATTATTCAGATTATTATGTCTATTATTATTATTATGGTTTTTATGGCTATTATAATGGTTACTATGATTGTTTCCAAGTTTACTATGGTCATCATTATGATTATTACGACTATTATGTTTCATAGTATGATTATGACGAATATTATGATCATCACTAAGGTTATGCTCGTGGTTTTGACTATGACGATTATTATGGCTATAATAACGATTATTAATGTTATTTCCAAGGTAATTCTGTTTATTATTACGTTGTTATGATTATTAGAGTTAGTCTAACTATTACTACGATTATTACGGCTATTATGATTGTTGCTACGATTATCATAGTTATTATTATGATTGTTATGATTTTTGTGGTTATTATGACGGTTACTATGATTATTATATATGATAGTATGGTTATTTTGATTATCATTCAGATTATTATGGCTATTACGATTATTAGGGTTTTTATGGCCATTATAATGTTTATTATGATTGTTTCCAAGTTTATTATGGTTCTTATCATGATTATTATGATTATTATGTCTCATAGTATGATTATGACGTATGTTATGATCATCACTCAGATTATTCTGGTGATTATGCCTATCACGACTGTTATTACTATAATAATGATTATTAAGCTTATTTCGATGATTATTCTGTTTATTATAACGATGATATGATTATTACAGTTAGTATAACTATTACTATGATCATTACGACTATTATGATTGTTGCTATGATTATTATGATGATTATTATGATTATTATTGCGATTGTTATGATTGTTGTAGTTATTGTGACGATTACTATGATTGTTATGGTTGATAGTGTGGTTATTATGATTATCATTTAGATTATTATGCCTATTATGGTTATTATGGTTTTTATGGCTATTATAATAGGTATTATGTTTGCTTCCAAGTTTATTATGGTTATTATTATGATTATTACGATTATTATGTTTCATAGTGTGGTTATGACGAATATTATGATCATCACTAAGATTATTCTGGTGATTACGACTATTACGATTATTATGGTTATAATAACGATTATAAAGGCTATTTCCATGACGATTCTGTTTGTTACTACGATGTTATGATTATTAGAGTTAGTATAACTATTACTATGATTATTGCGGCTATTATGATTGTTGCCATGATTATTATGATTATTATTACGATTGTTATGATTGTTGTAGTTATTATGACGATTACTATGATTATTATGGTTGATAGTGTGGTTATTACGATTATCATTTAGATTATTATGCCTATTATGGTTATTACGGTTTTTATGGCTGTTATAACGGTTATTATGGTTGTTTCCAAGTTTATTATGGTTATTATTATGATTATTACGATTATTATGTTTCATGGTGTGATTATGACGAATATTATGTTCATCACTAAGATTACTCTGGTGATTATGACTATTACGATTATTATGGTCATAATAACGATTATAAAGCTTTTTCCATGACAATTCTGTTTATTACCACGATGTTATGATTATTACAGTTAGTATAACTATTACTACGATTATTGCGGCTATTATGACTGTTGCTATGATTATTATGATTATTACTACGATTGTTATTATTGTTGTGGTTATTATGACGATTACTATGATTATTATGGTTGATAGTGTGGTTATTATGATTATCATTTAGATTATTATGCCTATTATGGTTATTACGGTTTTTATGGCTGTTATAACGGTTATTATGTTTGCTTCCAAGTTTATTATGGTTATTATTATGATTATTACGATTATTATGTTTCATGGTGTGATTATGACGAATATTATGTTCATCACTAAGATTATTCTGGTGATTACGACTATTACGATTATTATGGTTATAATAACGATTATAAAGGCTATTTCCATGACAATTCTGTTTGTTACTACGATGTTATGATTATTACAGTTAGTCTAACTATTACTATGGTTATTACGGCTGTTATGATTGTTGCTACGATTATCATAATTATTATTATGATTGCTATGATTTTTGTTGTTATTATGACGGTTACTATGATTATTATGGTTGACAGTACGGTTATTACGATTATCATTCAGATTATTATGGCTATTATGATTATTATGGTTGTTATGGCTATTATAATGGTTATTCTGATTGCTTCCAAGTTTATTATGGTTATTATTATGATTGTTATGATTTTTGTGGTTATTATGACGGTTACTATGATTATTATGTATGATAGTATGGTTATTTTGATTATCATTCAGATTATTATGGCTATTACGACTATTAGGGTTTTTATGGCCATTATAATGTTTTTTATGATTGTTTCCAAGTTTATTATGGTTCGTATCATGATTATTATGATTATTATGTCTCATAGTATGATTATGACGTATGTTATGATCATCACTCAGATTATTCTGGTGATTATGCCTATCACTACTGTTATTGCTATAATAATGATTATTAAGTTTATTTCGATGATTATTCTGTTTATTATAACGATGTTATGATTATTACAGTTAGTATAACTATTACTATGATTATTACGGCTATTATGATTGTTGCTATGATTATTATGGTTGTTATTACGATTGGCATCATTGTTGTGGATATTACGACGATTACTATGATTATTATGGGTGATAGTATGGTTGTTATGATTATTATTCAGATTATTATGTCTATTATTATTATTATGGTTTTTATGGCTATTATAATGGTTATTATGATTGTTTCCAAGTTTACTATGGTCATCATTATGATTATTACGACTATTATGTTTCATAGTATGATTATGACGAATATTATCATAATCACTAAGATTATTCTGGTGATTATGACTATGACGATTATTATGTCTATAAAAACGATTATTAAGGTTATTTCCATGATAATTCTGTTTATTACTACGTTGTTATGATTGTTACAGTTAGTATAACTATTACTATGATTATTACGGCTATTATGATTGTTGCTACGATTATCATAATTATTATTATTATTGTTATGATTTTTGTGGTTATTATGACGGTTACTATGATTATTATGGGTGATAGTATGGTTATTATGATTATCATTCTGATTATTATGGCTGTTACGATTATTATGGTTTTTATGCCCATTATAATGGTTATTATGATTGTTTCCAAGTTTACTGTGGCGATTATTATATTTATTATGATTATTATGTTTCATATTATGATTATGACGAATATTATGATCATCACTAAGGTTATTCTCGTGGTTTTGACTATGACGTTTATTATGGCTATAATAACGATTATTAATGTTATTTCCAAGGTAATTCAGTTTATTATTACGTTGTTATGATTATTAGAGTTAGTCTAACTATTACTACGATTAGTACGGCTATTATGATTGTTGCTACGATTATCATAGTTATTATTATGATTGTTATGATTTTTGTGGATATTATGACGGTTACTATGATTATTATGGCTGATAGAATGATTGTTATGATTATCATTCAGATTATTATGGCTATTACGATTATTATGGTTTTTATGGCCATTATAATGGTTATTATGATTGTTTCCAAGTTTAATATGGTTCTTATTATAATTATTATGATTATTATGTTTCATAGTATGATTATGACGAATATTATGATCATGACTCAGATTACTCTGGTGATTATGACTATTACGATTATTATAGCTATAATAACGATTATTAAGGTTATTTCCATGATAATTCTGTTTATTACTACGTTGTTATGATTATTACAGTTAGTATAACTATTACTATTATTATTACGGCTATTATGATTGTTGCTATGATTATTATGGTTGTTATTACGATTGGCATCATTGTTGTGGATATTATGACGATTACTATGATTATTATGGGTGATAGTATGGTTGTTATGATTATTATTCAGATTATTATGTCTATTATTATTATTATGGTTTTTATGGCTATTATAATGGTTATTATGATTGTTTCCAAGTTTACTATGGTCATCATTATGATTATTACGACTATTATGTTTCATAGTATGATTATGACGAATATTATGATCATCACTAAGGTTATTCTCGTGGTTTTGACTATGACGATTATTATGGCTATAATAACGATTATTAATGTTATTTCCAAGGTAATTCTGTTTATTATTACGTTGTTATGATTATTAGAGTTAGTCTAACTATTACTACGATTATTACGGCTATTATGATTGTTGCTACGATTATCATAGTTATTATTATGATTGTTATGATTTTTGTGGTTATTATGACGGTTAGTATGATTATTATGGTTGATAGTATGATTATTATGATTATCATGCAGATTATTATGGCTATTACGATTATTATGGTTTTTATGGCCATTATAATGGTTATTATGATCGTTTCCAAGTTTAATATGGTTCTTATTATAATTATTATGATTATTATGTTTCATAGTATGATTATGACGAACATTATGATCATCACTCAGATTACTCTGGTGATTATGACTATTACGATTATTATAGCTATAATAATGATTATTAAGTATATTTCGATGATTATTCTGTTTATTATAACGATGCTATGATTATTACAGTTAGTATAACTATTACTATGATTATTACGACTAATATGACTGTTGCTATGATTATTATGATTATTACTACGATTGTTATTATTGTTGTGGTTATTATGACGATTACTATGATTATTATGGTTGATAGTGTGGTTATTATGATTATCATTTAGATTATTGTGCCTATTATGGTTATTACGGTTTTTATGGCTATTATAATAGGTATTATGTTTGCTTCCAAGTTTATTATGGTTATTATTATGATTATTACGATTATTATGTTTCATAGTGTGGTTATGACGAATATTATGATCATCACTAAGATTATTCTGGTGATTACGACTATTACGATTATTATGGTTATAATAACGATTATAAAGGCTTTTTCCATGACAATTCTGTTTATTACCACGATGTTATGATTATAACAGTTAGTATAACTATTACTATGATTATTGCGCCTATTATGATTGTTGCTATGATTATTATGATTATTATTACGATTGTTATGATAGTTGTGGTTATTATGACGGTTACTATGATTATTATGGTTGATAGTATGGTTATTATGATTATCATGCAGATTATTATGTTTGTTATGGTTATTATGTTTCTTAGTATGATTATGACGAATATCATCATAATCACTAAGATTATTATGGTGATTACGATTATTACGATTATTACGGCTATAATAATGATTATTAAGCTTATTTCCGTGATAATTCTGTCTATTACTACGATGTTATGATTATTACAGTTAGTATAACTATTACTATGATTATTGCGGCTATTATAATTGTTGCTATGATTATTATGATTATTATTACGATTGTTATGATTGTTGAGGTTATTATGACGATTACTATGATTATTATTTTTGATAGTGTGGTTATTATGATTATCATTTAGATTATTATGGCTGTTATGTTTATTATGGTTTTCATGGCCATCATATTAGTTATTATGATTTTTCCAGCTTTATTATGGCTATTATTATGTTTGTTATGATTACTATGTTTCTTAGTATGATTATGACGAATATTATGATCATCACTAAGATTATTCTGGTGATTATGACTATTACGATTATTATGGTTATGATAACGATTATAAAGGTTATTTCCATGACAATTCTGTTCATTATTACGTTGTTATGATTATTACAGTTACTCTAACTATTACTATGATTATTACGGCTATTATGAGTGTTGCTATGATTATTATGTTTGTTATTACGATTGACATCATTGTTGTGGTTATTATGACGATTGCTATGATTATTATGGGTGATAGTGTCGTTATTATGATTATCATTTACATTATTATGCCTATTATTGTTATTATGGTTTTTATGGCTATTATAATGGATATTATGATTGCTTCCAAGTTTATTATGGTTATTATTATGATTATTACGATTATTATGTTTCATGGTGTGATTATGACGAATATTATGATCATCACTAAGATTATTCTGGTGATTATGACTATTACGATTATTATGGTTATAATAACGATTAGAAAGGCTATTTCCGTGACAATTCTGTTTATTACTACGATGTTATGATTATTACAGTTAGTATAACTATTACTATGATTATTGCGGCTATTATGATTGTTGCTATGATTATTATGATTATTATTACGATTGTTATGATTGTTGAGGTTATTGTGACGATTACTATGATTATTATGGTTGATAGTGTGGTTATTATGATTATTATTAAGATTATTATGGCTGTTACGTTTATTATGCTTTTTATGGCCATTATAATGGTTATTATGATTGCTTCCAAGTTTATTATGGTTATTATTATGATTATTATGATTATTATGTTTCATAGTATGATTATGACGAATATTATGATCATCACTAAGATTATTCTGGTGGTTTTGTCTATGACGATTATTATGGGTATAATAACGGTTATTAATGTTATTTCCAAGGTAATTCTGTTTATTATTACGTTGTTATGATTATTAGAGTTAGTCTAACTATTACTACGATTATTACGGCTATTATGATTGTTGCTACGATTATCATAGTTATTATTATGATTGCTATGATTTTTGTGGTTATTGTGACGGTTACTATGATCATTATGGTTGATAGTACGGTTATTATGATTATCATTCAGATTATTATGGCTATTATGATTATTATGGTTTTTATGGCTGTTAGAATGTTTATTATGATTCTTTCCAAGTTTATTATGGTTCTTATTATGATTATTATGATTGTTATGTTTCATAGTATGATTATGACGTATATTATCATAATCACTAAGATTATTCTGGTGATTATGACTATTACGTTTATTAAGGCTATAATAACGATTATTAAGGTTATTTCCATGATAATTCTGTTTATTATTTCGATGTTATGATTACTACAGTTAGCGTAACTACTACTATGATTATTACGACTATTATGACTGTTGCTATGATTATTATGATTATTATTACGATTGTTATGATTGTTGTGGTTATTATGACGATTACTATGATTGTTATGGTTGATAGTGTGGTTATTATGATTATCATTTAGATTATTATGCCTATTATGGTTATTATGGTTTGTATGTCTATTATAATGGGTATTATAATTGCTTTCAATTTTATTATGGTTATTATTATGATTATTACGATTATTAGGTTTCATAGTGTGATTATGACGAATATTATGATCATCACTAAGATTATTCTGGTGATTATGATTATTACGATTATTATGGCTATAATAACGATTATTAAGGTTATTTCCATGATAATTCTGTTTTTTATTTCGATGTTATGATTACTACAGTTAGCATAACTATTACTATGATTATTACCACTATTATGACTGTTGCTATGATTGTTATGATTATTATTACGATTGTTATGATTGTTGCGGTTATTATGACTATTACTATGATTATTATGGTTGATAGTGTGGTTAATATGATTATCATTTATATCATTATGCCTATTATGGTTATTATAGTTTTTATGGCCATTATAATGGTAAGTATGGTTGCTTCCAAGTTTATTATGGTTATTATTATGATTATTAGGATTATTATGTTTCATAGTATGATTATGAAGAATATTATGATCATCACTAAGATTATTCTTGTGATTATGACTATTACGATTATTATGGCCATAATAACGATTATTAATGTTATTTCCATCATAATTCTGTTTATTATTACGTTGTTATTATTATTAAAGCTAGTCTAACTATTACTATGATTATTACGGCTATTATGATTGTTGCTACGATTATCATAATTATTATTATGATTGTTATGATTTTTGTGGTTATTATGACGGCTACTATGATTATTATGGTTGATAGTATTGTTATTATGATGATCATTTAGATTATTACGGCTATTACTATTATTATGGTTTTTATGGCTATTATAATGGTTATTATGATTGTTTCCAAGTTTATTATGGTTATCATTATGATTATTATGATTATTATGGTTCCTAGTATGATTATGACGAATATTAAGATCATCACTAAGATTATAATGGCTATTATGATTATTATGGTTTTTTGGCTATCATAATGGTTATCACGATTTTTCCAGGTTTATTATGGTTATTATTATTATTATTATGTTTATTATGTTTCATAGTATGATTATGACGTATATTATGATCATCACTAAGATTATTCTGGTGATTATGACTATTACGATTATTATGGTTATAATAACGATTATTAAGGTTATTTCCATGATAATTCTGTTTATTATTTCGATGTTATGATTACTACAGTTAGCATAACTATTACTATGGTTATTACGACTATTGTGACTGTTGCCATGATTAGTATGATTATTATTACGATTGTTATGATTGTTGTGGCTATTATGACGATTACTATGATTATTATGGTCGATAGTGTGGTTATTATGGTTATTATTAAGGTTATTTCCATGATAATTCAGTTTATTGTTACGATGTTATGATTATTACAGTTAGTATAACAATTACTATGATTATTACGGCTAATATGACTGTTGCTATGATTATTATGGATGTTATTACGATTGAAATCATTGTTGTGGTTATTATGACGATTACTATGATTATTATGGGTGATAGTACGGTTGTTATGATTATTATTCACATTATTAAGTCTATTATTATTATTATGGTTTTTATGGCTATTATAATGGTTATTATGATTGTTTCCAAGATTATCATTTTTATCATTATGATTATTATGTTTCATAGTACGATTATGACGGATATTATGGTCATCACTAAGATTATTCTGGTGGTTTTGACTATGACGATTATTATGGATGTTATAACGATTACTAATGTTGTTTCCATGACAATTCTGTTTATTATTACGTTGTTATGATTATTACAGTTAGTCTAACTATTACTATGATTATTACGGCTATTATGATTGATGCTACTATTACCATAATTATTATTATGATTGCTATGATTTTTGTGGTTATTATGGCGGTTACTATGATCATTATGGTTGATAGTACGGTTATTATGATTATCATTCAGATTATTATGGCTATTATGATTATTATCGTTTTTATGGCTATTAGAATGGTTATTATGATTCTTTCCAAGTTTATTATGGTTCTTATTATGATTATTATGATTGTTATGTTTCATAGTATGATTATGACGTACATTATCATAATCACTAAGATTATTCTGGTGATTATGACTATTTCGTTTATTATGGCTATAATAACGATTATTAAGGTTATTTCCATGATAATTCTGTTTATTATTTCGATGTTATGATTACTACAGTTAGCGTAACTACTACTATGATTATTGCGGCTATTATAATTGTTGCTATGATTATTATGATTATTATAACGATTGTTATGATTGTTGTGGTTATTATGACGATTACTATGATTATTATGGTTGATAGTGTGGTTATTTTGAATATCATTTAGATTATTATGCCTATTATGGATATTATGGTTGTTATGGCTATTATAATGGTTATTATGGTTGCTTGCAAGCTTATTATGGTTATTATTATGATTATTACGATTGTTATGCTTCATAGTGTGATTATGACGAATATTATGATCATCACTAAGATTATTCTGGTGATTATGACTATTACGATTATTATGGCTATAATAACGATTATTAAGGTTATTTCCATGATAATTCTGTTTATTTCTACGTTGTTATGCTTATTACAGTTAGTATAACTATTACTATGATTATTACGGCTATTATGATTGTTGCTACGATTATCATAATTATTATTATGATTGTTATGATTGTTGTGGTTATTATGACGTTTACTATGATTATTATGGTTGATAGTATGGTTATTATGTTTATCATTCAGATTATTATGGCTATTATGATTATTGTGTTTTTTATGGCCATTATAATGGTTATTATGATTATTATGTTTTATAGTATGATTATGACGTATATCATGATCATCACTAAGATTATTCTGGTGATTATGACTATTACGACTATTATGGCTATAATAAAGATTATTAATGTTATTTCCATCATAATTCTGTTTATTATTACGTTGTTATGATTATTAAAGTTGGTCTAACTATTACTATGATTATTACGGCTATTATGACTGTTGCTACGATTATCATAATTATTATTATGATTGTTATGATTTTTGTGGTTATTATGACGGTTACTATGATTATTACGCTTGATAGTATGGTTATTATGATGATCATTTAGATTATTATGGCTATTACTATTATTATGGTTTTTATGGCTATTATAATGGTTATTATGATTGTTTCCAAGTTTATTATGGTTTCCATTATGATTATTATGATTATTATGTTTCACAGTATGATTATGACGAATATTATGATCATCACTAAGATTATTCTGCTGATTATGACTATTACGATTATTATGGTTATGATAACGATTATAAAGGTTATTTCCTTGACAATTCTGTTTATTACTACGATGTTATGATTATTACAGTTAGTATAACTATTACTATGATTATTGCGGCTATTATGATTGTTGCTATGATTATTATGATTATTATTACGATTGTTATGATTGTTGTGGTTATTATGACGATTACTATGATTATTATGGTTGATAGTGTGGTTATTATGATTATCATTTAGATTATTATGTTTGTTATGGTTATTATGTTTCTTAGTATGATTATGACGAATATCATCATAATCACTAAGATTATTATGGTGATTACGATTATTACGATTATTACGGCTATAAATATGATTATTAAGCTTATTTCCGTGATAATTCTGTCTATTACTACGATGTTATGATTATTACAGTTAGTATAACTATTACTATGATTATTGCGGCTATTATAATTGTTGCTATGATTATTATGATTATTATTACGATTGTTATGATTGTTGAGGTTATTATGACGATTACTATGATTATTATTTTTGATAGTGTGGTTATTATGATTATCACTTAGATTATTATGGCTGTTATGTTTATTATGGTTTTCATGGCCATCATATTGGTTATTATGATTTTTCCAGGTTTATTATGGCTATTATTATGTTTGTTATGATTACTATGTTTCTTAGTATGATTATGACGAATATTATGATCATCACTAAGATTATTCTGCTGATTCTGACTATTACGATTATTATGGTTATGATAACGATTATAAAGGTTATTTCCATGACAATTCTGTTTATTATTACGTTGTTATGATTATTACAGTTACTCTAACTATTACTATGATTATTACGGCTATTATGAGTGTTGCTATGATTATTATGTTTGTTATTACGATTGACATCATTGTTGTGGTTATTATGACGATTGCTATGATTATTATGGGTGATAGTGTCGTTATTATGATTATCATTTACATTATTATGCCTATTATTGTTATTATGGTTTTTATGGCTATTATAATGGATATTATGATTGCTTCCAAGTTTATTATGGTTATTATTATGATTATTACGATTATTATGTTTCATGGTGTGATTATGGCGAATATTATGATCATCACTAAGATTATTCTGGTGATTATGACTATTACGATTATTATGGTTATAATAACGATTATAAAGGTTATTTCCGTGACAATTCTGTTTATTACTACGATGTTATGATTATTACAGTTAGTATAACTATTACTATGATTATTGCGGCTATTATGATTGTTGCTATGATTATTATGATTATTATTACGATTGTTATGATTGTTGAGGTTATTGTGACGATTACTATGATAATTATGGTTGATAGTGTGGTTATTATGATTATTATTAAGATTATTATGGCTGTTACGTTTATTATGCTTTTTATGGCCGTTATAATGGTTATTATGATTGCTTCCAAGTTTATTATGGTTATTATTATGATTATTATGATTATTATGTTTCATAGTATGATTATGACGAATATTATGATGATCACTAAGATTATTCTGGTGGTTTTGACTATGACGATTATTATGGCTATAATAACGATTATTAATGTTATTTCTAAGGTAATTCTGTTTATTCTTACGTTGTTATGATTATTAGAGTTAGTCTAACTATTACTACGATTATTACGGCTTTTATGATTGTTGCTACGATTATCATAGTTATTATTATGATTGTTATGATTTTTGTGGTTATTATGACGGTTACTATGATTATTAGGGTTGATAGTATGGTTATTATGGTTATCATGCAGATAATTATGGCTATTACGATTATTATGGTTTTTCTGGCCATTATAATGGTTATTATGATTGTTTCCAAGTTTATTATGGTTCATATTATGATTATTATGATTATTATGTTTCATAGTATGATTATGACGTATATTATGATCATCACTAGGATTATTCTGGTAATTATGTGTATCACGATTGTTATTGCTATAATAATGATTATTAAGGTTATTTCGATGATTATTCTGTTTATTATAACGATGTTATGATTAATACAGTTAGTATAACTATTACTATGATTATTACGACTATTATGACTGTTGCTATGAGTATTATGATTATTATTACGATTGTTATGATTGTTGTGGTTATTATGACGATTACTATGATTGTTATGGTTGATAGTGTGGTTATTATGATTATCATTTAGATTATTATGCCTATTATGGTTATTATGGTTTGTATGTCTATTATAATGGTAATTATGATTGTTTCCACGTTTATTATTGTTATTATTATGATTATTATTATTATTGTGTTTCTTAGTATGATTATGATGATTATTATGGTCATCAATGAGATTATTATGGTGATTATGATTATTACGGCTATTATGGCTATAATAATGATTATTAGGCTAATTTCCGTGATAATTCTGTTTATTATTACGTTGTTATGATTATTACAGTTAGTACAACTATTACTATGATTTTTGCGGCTATTATGGTTGTTGCTACGGTTATCATAATTATTATTATGATTGTTATGATTGTCGTGGATATTAAGACAGTTACTATGATTATTATGTCTGATAGTATGATTATTATGATTATCATTTAGATTATTTTGGCTATTATGATTATTATGGTTTTTATGGCTATTATAATGGTTATTATGATTGTTTCCAAGTTTATTATGGTTCTTATTATGATTATTATGATTGTTATGTTTCATAGTATGATTATGACGTATATTATGATCATCACTAAGATTATTCTGGTGATTATGACTATTACGACTATTATGGCTATAATAAAGATTATTAATGTTATTTCCATCATAATTCTGTTTATTATTACGTTGTTATTATTATTAAAGCTAGTCTAACTATTACTATGATTATTACGGCTATTATGATTGTTGCTACGATTATCATAATTATTATTATGATTGTTATGATTTTTGTGGTTATTATGACGGCTACTATGATTATTATGGTTGATAGTATTGTTACTATGATGATCATTTAGATTATTATGGCTATTACTATTATTATGGTTTTTATGGCTATTATAATGGTTATTATGATTGCTTCCAAGTTTATTATGGTTATCATTATGATTATTATGATTATTATGGTTCCTAGTATGATTATGACGAATATTAAGATCATCACTAAGATTATAATGGCTATTATGGTTATTATGGTTTTTTGGCTATCATAATGGTTATTACGATTTTTCCAGGTTTATTATGGTTATTATTATGATTATTATGATTATTATGTTTCATAGTATGATTATGACGTATATTATGATCATCACTAAGATTATTCTGGTGATTATGACTATTACGATTATTATGGCTATAATAACGATTATTAAGGTTATTTCCATGATAATTCTGTTTATTATTTCGATGTTATGATTACTACAGTTAGCATAACTACTACTATGATTATTACGACTATTATGACTGTTGCTATGATTATTATGATTATTATTACGATTGTTATGATTGTTGTGGTTATTATGACGTTTACTATGATTATTATGGTTGATAGTATGGTTATTATGATTATCATACAGATTATTATGGCTATTATGATTATTGTTGTTTTTATGGCCATTATAATGGTTATTATGATTGTTTCCAAGTTTATTATGGTTATTATTATGATTATTACGATTATTATGTTTCATGGTGTGATTATGACGAATATTATGATCATCACTAAGATTATTCTGGTGATTATGACTATTACGATTATTATGGTTATAATAACGATTATAAAGGTTATTTCCGTGACAATTCTGTTTATTACTACGATGTTATGATTATTACAGTTAGTATAACTATTACTATGATTATTGCGGCTATTATAATTGTTCCTATGATTATTATGATTATTATCACGATTGTTATGATTGTTGTGGTTATTATGACGATTACTATGATTATTATGGTTGATAGTGTGGTTATTATGAATATCATTTAGATTATTGTGCCTGTTATCGTTATTATGGTTGTTATGTCTATTATAATGGGTATTATAATTGCTTTCAATTTTATTATGGTTATTATTATGATTATTACGATTATTAGGTTTCATAGTGTGATTATGACGAATATTATGATCATCACTAAGATTATTCTGGTGATTATGATTATTACGATTATTATGGCTATAATAACGATTATTAAGGTTATTTCCATGATAATTCTGTTTTTTATTTCGATGTTATGATTACTACAGTTAGCATAACTATTACTATGATTATTACCACTATTATGACTGTTGCTATGATTGTTATGATTATTATTACGATTGTTATGATTGTTGCGGTTATTATGACTATTACTATGATTATTATGGTTGATAGTGTGGTTATTATGATTATCATTTATATTATTATGCCTATTATGGTTATTATAGTTTTTATGGCCATTATAATGGTAAGTATGGTTGCTTCCAAGTTTATTATGGTTATTATTATGATTATTAGGATTATTATGTTTCATAGTATGATTATGAAGAATATTATGATCATCACTAAGATTATTCTTGTGATTATGACTATTACGATTATTATGGCCATAATAACGATTATTAATGTTATTTCCATCATAATTCTGTTTATTATTACGTTGTTATTATTATTAAAGCTAGTCTAACTATTACTATGATTATTACGGCTATTATGATTGTTGCTACGATTATCATAATTATTATTATGATTGTTATGATTTTTGTGGTTATTATGACGGCTACTATGATTATTATGGTTGATAGTATTGTTATTATGATGATCATTTAGATTATTACGGCTATTACTATTATTATGGTTTTTACGGCTATTATAATGGTTATTATGATTGTTTCCAAGTTTATTATGGTTATCATTATGATTATTATGATTATTATGGTTCCTAGTATGATTATGACGAATATTAAGATCATCACTAAGATTATAATGGCTATTATGATTATTATGGTTTTTTGGCTATCATAATGGTTATTACGATTTTTCCAGGTTTATTATGGTTATTATTATTATTATTAGGTTTATTATGTTTCATAGTATGATTATGACGTATATTATGATCATCACTAAGATTATTCTGGTGATTATGACTATTACGATTATTATGGTTATAATAACTATTATTAAGGTTATTTCCATGATAATTCTGTTTATTATTTCGATGTTATGATTACTACAGTTAGCATAACTATTACTATGGTTATTACGACTATTGTGACTGTTGCCATGATTAGTATGATTATTATTACGATTGTTATGATTGTTGTGGCTATTATGACGATTACTATGATTATTATGGTCGATAGTGTGGTTATTATGGTTATTATTTAGATTATTATGCCTATCATGGTTATTATGGCTTTCATGGCCATTATAATGGTTATTATGATTGCTTCCAAGTTTATTATGGTTATTATTATGATCACTATGATTATTATGTTTCATAGTATGATTATGACGTATATTATGATCATCACTCAGATTATTCTGGTGATTATGACTATTACGATTATTATAGCTATAATAACGATTATTAAGGTTATTTCCATGATAATTCAGTTTATTGTTACGATGTTATGATTATTACAGTTAGTATAACAATTACTATGATTATTACGGCTAATATGACTGTTGCTATGATTATTATGGATGTTATTACGATTGAAATCATTGTTGTGGTTATTATGACGATTACTATGATTATTATGGGTGATAGTACGGTTGTTATGATTATTATTCACATTATTAAGTCTATTATTATTATTATGGTTTTTATGGCTATTATAATGGTTATTATGATTGTTTCCAAGATTATCATTTTATCATTATGATTATTATGATTATTATGTTTCATAGTACGATTATGACGGATATTATGGTCATCACTAAGATTATTCTGGTGGTTTTGACTATGACGATTATTATGGATGTTATAACGATTACTAATGTTGTTTCCATGACAATTCTGTTTATTATTACGTTGTTATGATTATTACAGTTAGTCTAACTATTACTATGATTATTACGGCTATTATGATTGATGCTACTATTACCATAATTATTATTATGATTGCTATGATTTTTGTGGTTATTATGACGATTACTATGATTATTATGGTTGATAGTACGGTTATTATGTTTATCATTCAGATTATTATGGCTGTTATGAGTGTTATGGTTTTTATGGCCATTATAATGGTTATTATGATTCTTTCCAAGTTTATGATGGTTCTTATTATGATTATTATGACTATTATGTTTCATAGTATGATTATGACGTATATTATCATAATCACTAAAATTATTTTGTTGATTATGACTATTACGATTATTATGGATATAATAACGATTATCAATGTTATTTCCAAGGTAATTCTGTTTATTATTACGTTGTTATGATTATTAGAGTTAGTCTAACTATTACTATGATTATTACGGCTATTATGACTGTTGCTATGATTATTATGGTTGTTATTACGATTGACATCATTGTTGTGGTTATTATGACGATTACTATGATTATTATGGTTGATAGTGTGGTTATTATGATTATTATTTAGATTATTATGCCTATCATGGTTATTATGGCTTTCATGGCTATTATAATGGTTATTATGATTGCTTCCAAGTTTATTATGGTTATTATTATGATTATTATGATTATTATGTTTCATAGTATGATTATGACGTATATTATGATCATCACTCAGATTATTCTGGTGATTATGACTATTACGATTATTATAGCTATAATAACGATTATTAAGGTTATTTCCATGATAATTCAGTTTATTGTTACGATGTTACGATTATTACAGTTAGTATAACTATTACTATGATTATTACGGCTATTATGACTGTTGCTATGATTATTATGGATGTTATTACGATTGAAATCATTGTTGTGGTTATTATGACGATTACTATGATTATTATGGGTGATAGTACGGTTGTTATGATTATTATTCAGATTATTAAGTCTATTATTATTATTATGGTTTTTATGGCTATTATAATGGTTATTATGATTGTTTCCAAGATTATTATGTTTGTCATTATGATTATTATGATTATTATGTTTCATAGTATGATTATGACGTATATTATGGTCATCACTAAGATTATTCTGGCGGTTTTGACTATGACGATTATTATGGCTATAATAACGATTATTAAGGTTATTTCCATGATAATTCTGTTTATTACAACGTTGTTATGGTTATTACAGTTAGTATAACTATTACTATGATTATTACGGCTATTATGATTGTTGCTACGATTATCATAATTATTATTATGATTGTTATGATTGTCGTGGATATTAAGACAGTTACTATGATTATTATGTCTTATAGTATGATTATTATGATTATCATTTAGATTATTTTGGCTATTATGATTATTATGGTTTTTATGGCTATTATAATGGTTATTATGATTGTTTCCAAGTTTATTATGGTTCTTATTATGATTATTATGATTCTTATGTTTCATAGTATGATTATGACGAATATTATGATCATCACTAAGATTATTCTGGTGGTTTTGACAATGACGATTATTATTGCTATAATAACGATTATTAATGTTATTTCCATGATAATTCTGTTTATTATTACGTTGTTATGATTATTACAGTTAGTCTAACTATTACTATGATTATTACGGCTATGATGATTGTTGCTACGATTATCATAATAATTATTATGATTGCTATGATTTTTGTGGTTATTATGGCGGTTACTATGATCATTATGGTTGATAGTACGGTTATTATGATTATCATTCAGATTATTATGGCTATTATGATTATTATCGTTTTTATGGCTATTAGAATGGTTATTATGATTCTTTCCAAGTTTATTATGGTTCTTATTATGATTATTATGATTGTTATGTTTCATAGTATGATTATGACGTACATTATCATAATCACTAAGATTATTCTGGTGATTATGACTATTTCGTTTATTATGGCTATAATAACGATTATTAAGGTTATTTCCATGATAATTCTGTTTATTATTTCGATGTTATGATTACTACAGTTAGCGTAACTACTACTATGATTATTGCGGCTATTATAATTGTTGCTATGATTATTATGATTATTATCACGATTGTTATGATTGTTGTGGTTATTATGACGATTACTATGATTATTATGGTTGATAGTGTGGTTATTTTGAATATCATTTAGATTATTATGCCTATTATGGATATTATGGTTGTTATGGCTATTATAATGGTTATTATGGTTGCTTGCAAGCTTATTATGGTTATTATTATGATTATTACGATTGTTATGCTTCATAGTGTGATTATGACGAATATTATGATCATCACTAAGATTATTCTGGTGATTATGACTATTACGATTATTATGGCTATAATAACGATTATTAAGGTTATTTCCATGATAATTCTGTTTATTACTACGTTGTTATGCTTATTACAGTTAGTATAACTATTACTATGATTATTACGGCTATTATGATTGTTGCTACGATTATCATAATTATTATTATGATTGTTATGATTGTTGTGGTTATTATGACGTTTACTATGATTATTATGGTTGATAGTATGGTTATTATGTTTATCATTCAGATTATTATGGCTATTATGATTATTGTGTTTTTTATGGCCACTATAATGGTTATTATGATTATTATTGTTTTATAGTATGATTATGACGTATATTATGATCATCACTAAGATTATTCTGGTGATTATGACTATTACGACTATTATGGCTATAATAAAGATTATTAATGTTATTTCCATCATAATTCTGTTTATTATTACGTTGTTATGATTATTAAAGTTGGTCTAACTATTACTATGATTATTACGGCTATTATGATTGTTGCTACGATTATCATAATTATTATTATGATTGTTATGATTTTTGTGGTTATTATGACGGTTACTATGATTATTACGCTTGATAGTATGGTTATTATGATGATCATTTAGATTATTATGGCTATTACTATTATTATGGTTTTTATGGCTATTATAATGGTTATTATGATTGTTTCCAAGTTTATTATGGTTTCCATTATGATTATTATGATTATTATGTTTCACAGTATGATTATGACGAATATTATGATCATCACTAAGATTATTCTGCTGATTATGACTATTACGATTATTATGGTTATGATAACGATTATAAAGGTTATTTCCTTGACAATTCTGTTTATTACTACGATGTTATGATTATTACAGTTAGTATAACTATTACTATGATTATTGCGGCTATTATGATTGTTGCTATGATTATTATGATTATTATTACGATTGTTATGATTGTTGTGGTTATTATGACGATTACTATGATTATTATGGTTGATAGTGTGGTTATTATGATTATCATTTAGATTATTATGTTTGTTATGGTTATTATGTTTCTTAGTATGATTATGACGAATATCATCATAATCACTAAGATTATTATGGTGATTACGATTATTACGATTATTACGGCTATAACAATGATTATTAAGCTTATTTCCGTGATAATTCTGTCTATTACTACGATGTTATGATTATTACAGTTAGTATAACTATTACTATGATTATTGCGGCTATTATAATTGTTGCTATGATTATTATGATTATTATTACGATTGTTATGATTGTTGAGGTTATTATGACGATTACTATGATTATTATTTTTGATAGTGTGGTTATTATGATTATCACTTAGATTATTATGGCTGTTATGTTTATTATGGTTTTCATGGCCATCATATTGGTTATTATGATTTTTCCAGGTTTATTATGGCTATTATTATGTTTGTTATGATTACTATGTTTCTTAGTATGATTATGACGAATATTATGATCATCACTAAGATTATTCTGCTGATTATGACTATTACGATTATTATGGTTATGATAACGATTATAAAGGTTATTTCCATGACAATTCTGTTTATTATTACGTTGTTATGATTATTACAGTTACTCTAACTATTACTATGATTATTACGGCTATTATGAGTGTTGCTATGATTATTATGTTTGTTATTACGATTGACATCATTGTTGTGGTTATTATGACGATTGCTATGATTATTATGGGTGATAGTGTCGTTATTATCATTATCATTTACATTATTATGCCTATTATTGTTATTATGGTTTTTATGGCTATTATAATGGATATTATGATTGCTTCCAAGTTTATTATGGTTATTATTATGATTATTACGATTATTATGTTTCATGGTGTGATTATGGCGAATATTATGATCATCACTAAGATTATTCTGGTGATTATGACTATTACGATTATTATGGTTATAATAACGATTATAAAGGTTATTTCCGTGACAATTCTGTTTATTACTACGATGTTATGATTATTACAGTTAGTACAACTATTACTATGATTATTGCGGCTATTATGATTGTTGCTATGATTATTATGATTATTATTACGATTGTTATGATTGTTGAGGTTATTGTGACGATTACTATGATAATTATGGTTGATAGTGTGGTTATTATGATTATTATTAAGATTATTATGGCTGTTACGTTTATTATGCTTTTTATGGCCATTATAATGGTTATTATGATTGCTTCCAAGTTTATTATGGTTATTATTATGATTATTATGATTATTATGTTTCATAGTATGATTATGACGAATATTATGATCATCACTAAGATTATTCTGGTCGTTTTGACTATGACGATTATTATGGCTATAATAACGATTATTAATGTTATTTCTAAGGTAATTCTGTTTATTCTTACGTTGTTATGATTATTAGAGTTAGTCTAACTATTACTACGATTATTACGGCTTTTATGATTGTTGCTACGATTATCATAGTTATTATTATGATTGTTATGATTTTTGTGGTTATTATGACGGTTACTATGATTATTAGGGTTGATAGTATGGTTATTATGGTTATCATGCAGATAATTATGGCTATTACGATTATTATGGTTTTTATGGCCATTATAATGGTTATTATGATTGTTTCCAAGTTTATTATGGTTCATATTATGATTATTATGATTATTATGTTTCATAGTATGATTATGACGTATATTATGATCATCACTAGGATTATTCTGGTAATTATGTGTATCACGATTGTTATTGCTATAATAATGATTATTAAGGTTATTTCGATGATTATTCTGTTTATTATAACGATGTTATGATTAATACAGTTAGTATAACTATTACTATGATTATTACGACTATTATGACTGTTGCTATGAGTATTATGATTATTATTACGATTGTTATGATTGTTGTGGTTATTATGACGATTACTATGATTGTTATGGTTCGTAGTGTGGTTATTATGATTATCATTTAGATTATTATGCCTATTATGGTTAGTATGGTTGTTATGGCTATTATAATGGTTATTATGGTTGCTTCCAAGTTTATTATGATTATTATTATGATTATTACGATTGTTATGTTTCATAAGGTGATTATGACGAATATTATGATCATCACTAAGATTATTCTGGTGATTATGACTATTACGATTATTATGGTTATAATAACGATTACTAAGGTTATTTCCATGATAATTCTGTTTATTATTTCGATGTTATGATTACTACAGTTAGCATAACTATTACTATGGTTATTACGACTATTGTGACTGTTGCCATGATTAGTATGATTATTATTACGATTGTTATGATTGTTGTGGCTATTATGACGATTACTATGATTATTATGGTCGATAGTGTGGTTATTATGGTTATTATTTAGATTATTATGCCTATCATGGTTATTATGGCTTTCATGGCCATTATAATGGTTATTATGATTGCTTCCAAGTTTATTATGGTTATTATTATGATCACTATGATTATTATGTTTCATAGTATGATTATGACGTATATTATGATCATCACTCAGATTATTCTGGTGATTATGACTATTACGATTATTATAGCTATAATAACGATTATTAAGGTTATTTCCATGATAATTCAGTTTATTGTTACGATGTTATGATTATTACAGTTAGTATAACAATTACTATGATTATTACGGCTATTATGACTGTTGCTATGATTATTATGGATGTTATTACGATTGAAATCATTGTTGTGGTTATTATGACGATTACTATGATTATTATGGGTGATAGTACGGTTGTTATGATTATTATTCACATTATTAAGTCTATTATTATTATTATGGTTTTTATGGCTATTATAATGGTTATTATGATTGTTTCCAAGATTATCATTTCTATCATTATGATTATTATGATTATTATGTTTCATAGTATGATTATGACGCATATTATGGTCATCACTAAGATTATTCTGGTGGTTTTGACTATGACGATTATTATGGATGTTATAACGGTTACTAATGTTGTTTCCATGACAATTCTGTTTATTATTACGTCGTTATGATTATTACAGTTAGTCTAACTATTACTATGATTATTACGGCTATTATGATTGATGCTACTATTACCATAATTATTATTATGATTGCTATGATTTTTGTGGTTATTATGACGGTTACTATGATTATTATGGTTGATAGTACGGTTATTATGATTATCATTCAGATTATTATGGCTGTTATGATTGTTATGGTTTTTATGGCCATTGTAATGGTTATTATGATTCTTTCCAAGTTTATGATGGTTCTTATTATGATTATTATGATTATTATGTTTCATAGTATGATTATGACGCATATTATCATAATCACTAAGATTATTTTGTTGATTATGACTATTACGATTATTATGGATATAATAACGATTATCAATGTTATTTCCAAGGTAATTCTGTTTATTATTACGTTGTTATGATTATTAGAGTTAGTCTAACTATTACTATGATTATTACGGCTATTATGACTGTTGCTATGATTATTATGGTTGTTATTACGATTGACATCATTGTTGTGGTTATTATGACGATTACTATGATTATTATGGGTGATAGTACGGTTGTTATGATTATTATTCAGATTATTAAGTCTATTATTATTATTATGGTTTTTATGGCTATTATAATGGTTATTATGATTGTTTCCAAGATTATTATTTTTATCATTATGATTATTATGATTATTATGTTTCATAGTATGATTATGACGTATAGTATGGTCATCACTAAGATTATTCTGGTGGTTCTGACTATGACGATTATTATGGCTATAATAACGATTATTAAGGTTATTTCCATGATAATTCTGTTTATTACAACGTTGTTATGGTTATTACAGTTAGTATAACTATTACTATGATTATTACGGCTATTATGATTGTTGCTACGATTATCATAATTATTATTATGATTGTTATGATTGTCGTGGATATTAAGACAGTTACTATGATTACTATATCTTATAGTATGATTATTATGATTATCATTTAGATTATTTTGGCTATTATGATTATTATGGTTTTTATGGCTATTATAATGGTTATTATGATTGTTTCCAAGTTTATTATGGTTCTTATTATGATTATTATGATTCTTATGTTTCATAGTATGATTATGACGAATATTATGATCATCACTAAGATTATTCTGGTGGTTTTGACAATGACGATTATTATGGCTATAATAACGATTATTAATGTTATTTCCAAGGTAATTCTGTTTATTACTACGATGTTATGATTATTACAGTTAGTATAACTATTCCTATTATTATTGCGGCTATTATGATTGTTGTTACGATTATTATGATTATTATTACGATTGTTATGATTGTTGTGGTTATTATGACGATTACTATTATTATTATGGTTGATAGTGTGGTTATTATGATTATCATTTAGATTATTATGGCTGTTACGTTTATTATGGTTTTTATGGCCATCATAACGGTTATTATGATTTTTCCAGGTTTATTATGGTTATTATTATGTTTGTTATGATTATTATGTTTCTTAGTATGATTATGACGAATATTATCATAATCACTAAGATTATACTGGTGATTTTGACTATGACGATTGTTATGGATATAATAACGATTATTAAGGTTATTTCCATGATAATTCTGTTTATTATTTCGATGTTATGATTACTACAGTTAGCGTAACTACTACTATGATTATTACGACTATTATGACTGTTGCTATGATTATTATGATTATTATTACGATTGTTATGATTGTTGTGGTTATTATGACGATTACTATGATTATTATGGTTTATAGTGTGGTTATTATGATTATCATTTAGATTATTATGCCTATTATGGTTATTATGGTTTTTATGGCTATTATTTTGGGTATTATGATTGCTTCCAAGTTTATTATGGTTCTTATTATGATTATTATGATTATTATGTTTCATAGTATGATTATGACGTATATTATGATCATCACTCAGATTATTCTGGTGAATATGACTATTACGATTATTATAGCTATAATAACGATTATTAATGTTATTTCCATGATAATTATGTTTATTGTTACGATGTTATGATTATTACAGTTAGTCTAAATATTACTTTAATTATGACGGCTATTATGACTGTTGCTATGGTTATTATGGTTGTTACTACGATTGAGATCATTGTTGTAGTTATTATGACGATTGCTATGATTATTATGGGTGATAGTATGGTTGTTATGATTATTATACAAATTATTATGTCTATTATTATTATTATGGTTTTTATGGCCATTATAATGATTATTATGATTGCTGCCAAGTTTATTATGGTTATCATTGTGATTATTATGATTATTATGTTTCATAGTATGATTATGACGAATATTATGGTCATCACTAAGATTATTCTGGTGATTATGTCTATCACGATTGTTATTGCTATAATAATGGTTATTAAGTATATTTCGATGATTATTCTGTTTATTATAACGATGTTATGATTATTAAGATTATTTCCGTGATAATTCTGTTCATTATTACGTTGTTACGATTATTACAGTTAGTGCAACCATTACTATGATTTTTACGGCTATTATGATTGTTGCTATGATTACTATGATTATTATTACGATTGTTATGATTGTTGTGGTTATTATGACGATTACTATGATTATTATGGTTGATAATGTGGTTATTATGGCTATCATTTAGATTATTATGTTTGTTATGGTTATTATGTTCCTTAGTATGATTATGACGAATATCATCATAATCACCAAGATTATTATGGTGATTACGATTATTACGATTATTATGGCTATAATAATGGTTATTAATCTTATTTCCGTGATAATTCTGTTTATTACTACGATGTTATGATTATTACAGTTAGTATAACTATTACTATGATTATTGCGGCTATTATGATTGTTGCTATGATTATTATGACTATTATTACGATTGTTATAATTGTTGTGGTTATTATGACGGTTACTATGATTATTATGGTTGATAGTGCGGTTATTATGATTATTATTTAGATTATTATGTCGGTTACGTTTATTATGGTTTTTATGGCCATCATAATGGTTATTATGATTTTTCCAGGTTTATTATGGCTATTATTATGTTTGTTATGATTACTATGTTTCTTAGTATGATTATGACGAACATTATGATCATCACTAAGATTATTCTGGTGATTATGACTATTACGATTATTATGGTTATGATATAGATTATAAAGGTTATTTCCATGACAATTCTGTTTATTATTACGTTGTTATGATTATTACAGTTACTCTAACTATTACTATGATTATTACGGCTATTATGAGTGTTGCTATGATTATTATGTTTGTTATTGCGATTGACATCATTGTTGTGGTTATTATGACGATTGCTATGATTATTATGGGTGATAGTGTCGTTATTATGATTATCATTTACATTATTATACCTATTATTGTTATTATGGTTTTTATGGCTATTATAATGGATATTATGATTGCTTCCAAGTTTATTATGGTTATTATTATGATTATTACGATTATTATGTTTCATGGTGTGATTATGACGAATATTATGATCATCACTAAGATTATTCTGGTGATTTTGGCTATGACGATTATTATGGATATAATAACTATTATCAATGTTATTTCCATGATAATTCTGTTTATTATTACGTTGTTATGATTATTACAGTTAGTCTAACTATTACTATGGTTATTACGGCTATTATGACTGTTGCTACGATTATCATAATTATTATTATGATTGCTATGATTTTTGTTGTTATTATGACGGTTACTATGATTATTATGGTTGATAGTACGGTTATTATGATTATCATTCAGATTATTATGGCTGTTATGATTATTATGGTTGTTATGGCTATTATAATGGTTATTCTGATTGCTTCCAAGTTTATTATGGTTATTATTATGATTGTTATGATTTTTGTGGTTATTAGGACGGTTACTATGATTATTATATATGATAGTATGGTTATTTTGATTATCATTCAGATTATTATGGCTATTACGATTATTAGGGTTTTTATGGCCATTATAATGTTTATTATGATTGTTTCCAAGTTTATTATGGTTCTTATCATGATTATTATGATTATTATGTCTCATAGTATGATTATGACGTATGTTATGATCATCACTCAGATTATTCTGGTGATTATGCCTATCACGACTGTTATTGATATAATAATGATTATTAAGCTTATTTGGATGATTATTCTGTTTATTATAACGATGATTTGATTATTACAGTTAGTATAACTATTACTATGATTATTACGGCTAGTATGTTTGTTGCTACGATTATCATAGTTATTATTATGATTATTATGATTTTTGTGGTTATTATGACGGTTACTATGATTATTATGGTTGATAGTGTGGTTATTATGATTATCATTTAGATTATTATGGCTATTATGATTATTATCGTTTTTATGGCTGTTACAATGGTAATTATGGTTGTTTCTACGTTTACTATTGTTATTATTAGGATTATTATTATTATTGTGTTTCTTAGTATGATTATGATGATTATTATGGTCATCACTGAGATTATTATGGTGATTATGATTATTGCGATTTTTATGGCTATAATAACGATTATTAAGGTTATTTCCATGATAATTCTGTTTATTATTTCGATGTTATGATTACTACAGTTAGCATAACTATTAGTATGATTATTACGACTATTATGACTGGTGCTATGATTATTATGATTATTATTACGATTGTTATGATTGTTGTGCTTATTATGACGATTACTATGATTATTATGGTTGATAGTGTGGTTATTATGATTATAATTTAGATTATTATGCCCATTATGGTTATTACGGTTGTTATGGCTATTATAATGGTTATTATGGTTGCTTCCAAGTTTATTATGGTTATTATTATGATTATTGCGATTGTTACGTTTCATAGTGTGATTATGACGAATATTATGATCATCACTAAGATTATTCTGGTGATTATGACTATGACGATTATTATGGCTATAATAACGATTATTAAGGTTATTTCCATGATAATTGTGTTTATTACTACGTTGTTATGATTATTACAGTTAGTATAACTATTACTATGATTATTACGGCTGTTATGATTGTTGCTACGATTTTCATAATTATTATTATGATTGTTATGATTGTTGTGGTTATTATGACGATTACTATGATTATTATTGTTGACAGTGTGGTTATTATGATTATCATTTAGATTATTATGGCTATTACTATTATTATGGTTTTCATGGCGATTATAATGCTTATTATGATTGTTTCCAAGTTTATTATGGTTATTATTATGATTATTACGATTATTATGTTTCATAGTGTGATTATGACGAATATTATGACCATCACTAAGATTATTCTGGTGATTATGACTATTACGACTATTATGGTAATAATAACGATTATAAAGGTTATTTCCATGACAATTCTGTTTATTATTACGTTGTTATGATTATTACAGTTAGTCTAACTATTACTATCATTATTACGGCTATTATGATTGTTGCTACGATTACCATAGTTATTATTATGATTGTTATGATTTTTGTGGTTATTATGACGGTTACTATGATTATTATGGCTGATAGTATGATTATTATGATTATCATGCAGATTATTATGGCTATTACGATTATTATGGTTTTTATGGGCATTATAATGGTTATTATGATTGTTTCCAAGTTTAATATGGTTCTTATTATAATTATTATGATTATTATGTTTCATAGTATGATTATGACGAATATTATGATCATCACTCAGATTACTCTGGTGATTATGACTATTACGATTATTATAGCTATAATAACGATTATTAAGGTTATTTCCATGATAATTCTGTTTATTACTACGTTGTTATGATTATTACAGTTAGTATAACTATTACTATCATTATTACGGCTATTATGATTGTTGCTATGATTATTATGGTTGTTATTACGATTGGCATCATTGTTGTGGATATTACGACGATTACTATGATTATTATGGGTGATAGTATGGTTGTTATGATTATTATTCAGATTATTATGTCTATTATTATTATTATGGTTTTTATGGCTATTATAATGGTTATTATGATTGTTTCCAAGTTTACTATGGTCATCATTATGATTATTACGACTATTATGTTTCATAGTATGATTATGACGAATATTATCATAATCACTAAGATTATTCTGGTGATTATGACTATGACGATTATTATGTCTATAAAAACGATTATTAAGGTTATTTCCATGATAATTCTGTTTATTACTACGTTGTTATGATTGTTACAGTTAGTATAACTATTACTATGATTATTACGGCTATTATGATTGTTGCTATGATTATTATGATTATTACTACGATTGTTATTATTGTTGTGGTTATTATGACGATTACTATGATTATTATGGTTGATAGTGCGGTTATTATGATTATCATTTAGATTATTATGCCTATTATGGTTATTATGGTTTTTATGGCTATTATAATAGGTATTATGTTTGCTTCCAAGTTTATTATGGTTATTATTATGATTATTACGATTATTATGTTTGATAGTGTGGTTATGACGAATATTATGATCATCACTAAGATTATTCTGGTGATTACGACTATTACGATTATTATGGTTATAATAACGATTATAAAGGCTATTTCCATGACAATTCTGTTTGTTACTACGATGTTATGATTATTACAGTTAGTATAACTATTACTATGATTATTGCGGCTATTATGATTGTTGCTATGATTATTATGATTATTATTACGATTGTTATGATTGTTGTGGTTATTATGAAGATTACTATGATTATTATTGTTGACAGTGTGGTTATTATGATTATCATTTAGATTATTATGGCTATTACTATTATTATGGTTTTCATGGC
Organism: Calliopsis andreniformis; assembly: GCF_051401765.1. Classification (NCBI taxonomy): domain Eukaryota; kingdom Metazoa; phylum Arthropoda; class Insecta; order Hymenoptera; family Andrenidae; genus Calliopsis; species Calliopsis andreniformis. Next base: position 104,801 of record NW_027480776.1, on the reverse strand, counting down.
GATTATAATGCTTATTATGATTGTTTCCAAGTTTATTATGGTTATTATTATGATTATTACGATTATTATGTTTCATAGTGTGATTATGACGAATATTATGACCATCACTAAGATTATTCTGGTGATTATGACTATTACGACTATTATGGTAATAATAACGATTATAAAGGTTATTTCCATGACAATTCTGTTTATTATTACGTTGTTATGATTATTACAGTTAGTCTAACTATTACTATCATTATTACGGCTATTATGATTGTTGCTACGATTATCATAGTTATTATTATGATTGTTATGATTTTTGTGGTTATTATGACGGTTACTATGATTATTATGGCTGATAGTATGATTATTATGATTATCATGCAGATTATTATGGCTATTACGATTATTATGGTTTTTATGGCCATTATAATGGTTATTATGATTGTTTCCAAGTTTAATATGGTTCTTATTATAATTATTATGATTATTATGTTTCATAGTATGATTATGACGAATATTATGATCATCACTCAGATTACTCTGGTGATTATGACTATTACGATTATTATAGCTATAATAACGATTATTAAGGTTATTTCCATGATAATTCTGTTTATTACTACGTTGTTATGATTATTACCGTTAGTATAACTATTACTATCATTATTACGGCTATTATGATTGTTGCTATGATTATTATGGTTGTTATTACGATTGGCATCATTGTTGTGGATATTATGACGATTACTATGATTATTATGGGTGATAGTATGGTTGTTATGATTATTATTCAGATTATTATGTCTATTATTATTATTATGGTTTTTATGGCTATTATAATGGTTATTATGATTGTTTCCAAGTTTACTATGGTCATCATTATGATTATTACGACTATTATGTTTCATAGTATGATTATGACGAATATTATCATAATCACTAAGATTGTTCTGGTGATTATGACTATGACGATTATTATGTCTATAAAAACGATTATTAAGGTTATTTCCATGATAATTCTGTTTATTACTACGTTGTTATGATTGTTACAGTTAGTATAACTATTACTATGATTATTACGGCTATTATGATTGTTGCTATGACTATTATGATTATTACTACGATTGTTATTATTGTTGTGGTTATTATGACGATTACTATGATTATTATGGTTGATAGTGCGGTTATTATGATTATCATTTAGATTATTATGCCTATTATGGTTATTATGGTTTTTATGGCTATTATAATAGGTATTATGTTTGCTTCCAAGTTTATTATGGTTATTATTATGATTATTACGATTATTATGTTTCATAGTGTGATTATGACGAATATTATGACCATCACTAAGATTATTCTGGTGATTATGACTATTACGACTATTATGGTAATAATAACGATTATAAAGGTTATTTCCATGACAATTCTGTTTATTATTACGTTGTTATGATTATTACAGTTAGTCTAACTATTACTACCATTATTGCGGCTATTATGATTGTTGCTACGATTATCATAATTATTATTATGATTGTTATGATTGTTGTGGTTATTCTGACGATTACTATGATTATTATGCTTGACAGTGTGGTTATTATGATTATCATGCAGATTATTATGGCTATTACGATTATTATGGTTTTTATGGCCATTACAATGGTTATTATGATTCTTCCCAAGTTTATTACGGTTATCATTATGATTATTATGATTATTATGTTTCATAGTATGATTATGACGAATATTATGATCATCACTCAGATTACTCTGGTGATTATGACTATTACGATTATTATGGCTATAAAAACGATTATTAAGGTTATTTCCATGATAATTCTGTTTATTACTACGTTGTTATGATTATTACAGTTAGTATAACTATTATGATGATTATTACGGCTATTATGATTGTTGCTACGATTATCATAATTATTATTATGATTGTTATGATTGTTGTGGTTATTATGACGGTTACTATGATTATTATGGTTGATAGTATGGTTATTATGATTATCATTCTGATTATTATGGCTGTTACGATTATTATGGTTTTTATGGCCATTATAATGGTTATTATGATTGTTTCCAAGTTTACTATGGCGATTATTATATTTATTATGATTATTATGTTTCATATTATGATTATGACGTATATTATGATCATCACTCAGATTATTCTGGTGATTATGACTATTACGATTATTATAGCTATAATAACGATTATTAAGGTTATTTCCATGATAATTCTGTTTATTACTACGTTGTTATGATTATTACAGTTAGTATAACTATTACTATGATTATTACGGCTAGTATGTTTGTTGCTACGATTATCATAGTTATTATTATGATTATTATGATTTTTGTGGTTATTATGACGGTTACTATGATTATTATGGTTGATAGTATGGTTATTATGATTATCATGCAGATTATTATGGCTATTACGATTATTATGGTTTTTATGGCCATTATAATGGTTATTATGATTGTTTCCATGTTTATTATGGTTCCTATTATGATTATTATGATTATTATGTTTCATAGTATGATTATGACGAATATTATGATCATCACTAAGATTACTCTGGTGATTATGACTATTACGATTATTATAGCTATAATAACGATTATTAATGTTATTTCCATGATAACTCTGTTTCTGCTACGATGTTATGATTATTCAGTTAGTATAACTATTACTATGATTATTTCGGCTATTATGACTGTTGCTACGATTATCATTATTATTATTATGATTGTTATGATTGTTGTGGTTATTATGACGATTACTATGATTATTATTGTTGACAGTGTGGTTATTATGATTATCATTTAGATTATTATGGCTATTACTATTATTATGGTTTTCATGGCTATTATAATGGTTATAATGATTGTTTCCAAGTTTATTATGGTGAGTATTATGATTATTATGATTAATATGTTTCATAGTTTGATTATGACGAATATTATGATCATCACTAAGATTATTCTGGTGGTTTTGACTATGACGGTTATTATGGCTATAATAACGATAATTAATGTTATTTCCAAGGTAATTCTGTTTATTATTACGTTGTTATGATTATTAGAGTTAGTCTAACTATTACTACGATTATTACGGCTAGAATGTTTGTTGCAACGATTATCATAGTTATTATTATGATTATTACGATTTTTGTGGTTATTATGACGGTTACTATGATTATTATGGTTGATAGTATGGTTATTATGATTATCATGCAGATTATTATGGCTATTACGATTATTATGGTTTTTATGGCCATTATAATGGTTATTATGATTGTTTCCAAGTTTAATATGGTTCTTATTATAATTATTATGATTATTATGTTTCATAGTATGATTATGACGAATATTATGATCATCAGTCAGATTACTCTGGTGATTATGACTATTACGATTATTATAGCTATAATAACGATTATTAAGGTTATTTCCATGACAATTCTGTTTATTACTACGTTGTTATGATTATTACAGTTAGTATAACTATTACTATGGTTATTACGGCTATTATGATTGTTGCTTTGATTATTATGGTTGTTATTACGATTGGCATCATTGTTGTGGATATTATGACGATTACTATGATTATTATGGGTGATAGTATGGTTGTTATGATTATTATTCAGATTATTATGTCTATTATTATTATTATGGTTTTTATGGCTATTATAATGGTTATTATGATTGTTTCCAAGTTTACTATGGTTATCATTATGATTATTACGACTATTATGTTTCATAGTATGATTATGACGAATATTATGATCATCACCAAGGTTATTCTCGTGGTTTTGACTATGACGATTATTATGGCTATAGTAACGATTATTAATGTTATTTCCAAGGTAATTCTGTTTATTATTACGTTGTTATGATTATTAGAGTTAGTCTAACTATTACTACGATTATTACGGCTATTATGATTGTTGCTACGATTATCATAGTTATTATTATGATTGTTATGATTTTTGTGGTTATTATGACGGTTACTATGATTATTATGGTTGATAGTATGGTTATTATGATTATCATGCAGATTATTATGGCTATTACGATTATTATGGTTTTTGTGGCCATTATAACGGTTATTATGATTGTTTCCAGGTTTATTATGGTTCCTATAATGATTATTATGATTATTATGTTTCATAGTATGATTATGACGTATATTATGATCATCACTCAGATTATTCTGGTGATTATGACTATTACGATTATTATAGCTATAATAACGATTATTAAGGTTATTTCCATGATAATTCTGTTTATTACTACGTTGTTATGATTATTACAGTTAGTATAACTATTACTATGATTATTACGGCTAGTATGTTTGTTGCTACGATTATCATAGTTATTATTATGATTATTATGATTTTTGTGGTTATTATGACGGTTACTATGATTATTATGGTTGATAGTATGGTTATTATGATTATCATGCAGATTATTATGGCTATTACGATTATTATGGTTTTTATGGCCATTATAATGGTTATTATGATTGTTTCCATGTTTATTATGGTTCCTATTATGATTATTATGATTATTATGTTTCATAGTATGATTATGACGAATATTATGATCATCACTAAGATTACTCTGGTGATTATGACTATTACGATTATTATAGCTATAATAACGATTATTAATGTTATTTCCATGATAACTCTGTTTCTGCTACGATGTTATGATTATTCAGTTAGTATAACTATTACTATGATTATTTCGGCTATTATGACTGTTGCTACGATTATCATTATTATTATTATGATTGTTATGATTGTTGTGGTTATTATGACGATTACTATGATTATTATTGTTGACAGTGTGGTTATTATGATTATCATTTAGATTATTATGGCTATTACTATTATTATGGTTTTCATGGCTATTATAATGGTTATTATGATTGTTTCCAAGTTTATTATGGTGAGTATTATGATTATTATGATTAATATGTTTCATAGTTTGATTATGACGAATATTATGATCATCACTAAGATTATTCTGGTGGTTTTGACTATGACGGTTATTATGGCTATAATAACGATAATTAATGTTATTTCCAAGGTAATTCTGTTTATTATTACGTTGTTATGATTATTAGAGTTAGTCTAACTATTACTACGATTATTACGGCTATTATGATTGTTGCTACGATTATCATAATTATTATTATGATTGTTATGATTTTTGTGGTTATTATGACGGTTACTATGATTATTATGGTTGATAGTATGGTTATTATGATTATCATTCTGATTATTATGGCTGTTATGATTATTATGGTTTTTATGGCCATTATAATGGTTATTATGATTGTTTCCAAGTTTACTATGGTGATTATTATATTTATTATGATTATTATGTTTCATATTATGATTATGACGAATATTATGATCATCACTAAGGTTATTCTCGTGGTTTTGACTATGACGATTATTATGGCTATAATAGCGATTATTAATGTTATTTCCAAGGTAATTCTCTTTATTATTACGTTGTTATGATTATTAGAGTTAGTCTAACTATTACTACGATTATTACGGCTATTATGATTGTTGCTACGATTATCATAGTTATTATTATGATTGTTATGATTTTTGTGGTTATTATGACGGTTACTATGATTATTATGGTTGATAGTATGGTTATTATGATTATCATGCAGATTATTATGGCTATTACGATTATTATGGTTTTTATGGCCATTATAACGGTTATTATGATTGTTTCCAGGTTTATTATGGTTCCTATAATGATTATTATGATTATTATGTTTCATAGTATGATTATGACGTATATTATGATCATCACTCAGATTATTCTGGTGATTATGACTATTACGATTATTATAGCTATAATAACGATTATTAAGGTTATTTCCATGATAATTCTGTTTATTACTACGTTGTTATGATTATTACAGTTAGTATAACTATTACTATGATTATTACGGCTAGTATGTTTGTTGCTACGATTATCATAGTTATTATTATGATTATTATGATTTTTGTGGTTATTATGACGGTTACTATGATTATTATGGTTGATAGTATGGTTATTATGATTATCATGCAGATTATTATGGCTATTACGATTATTATGGTTTTTATGGCCATTATAATGGTTATTATGATTGTTTCCATGTTTATTATGGTTCCTATTATGATTATTATGATTATTATGTTTCATAGTATGATTATGACGAATATTATGATCATCACTAAGATTACTCTGGTGATTATGACTATTACGATTATTATAGCTATAATAACGATTATTAATGTTATTTCCATGATAACTCTGTTTCTGCTACGATGTTATGATTATTCAGTTAGTATAACTATTACTATGATTATTTCGGCTATTATGACTGTTGCTACGATTATCATTATCATTATTATGATTGTTATGATTGTTGTGGTTATTATGACGATTACTATGATTATTATTGTTGACAGTGTGGTTATTATGATTATCATTTAGATTATTATGGCTATTACTATTATTATGGTTTTCATGGCTATTATAATGGTTATTATGATTGTTTCCAAGTTTATTATGGTGAGTATTATGATTATTATGATTAATATGTTTCATAGTTTGATTATGACGAATATTATGATCATCACTAAGATTATTCTGGTGGTTTTGACTATGACGGTTATTATGGCTATAATAACGATAATTAATGTTATTTCCAAGGTAATTCTGTTTATTATTACGTTGTTATGATTATTAGAGTTAGTCTAACTATTACTACGATTATTACGGCTAGAATGTTTGTTGCAACGATTATCATAGTTATTATTATGATTATTACGATTTTTGTGGTTATTATGACGGTTACTATGATTATTATGGTTGATAGTATGGTTATTATGATTATCATGCAGATTATTATGGCTATTACGATTATTATGGTATTATGGCCATTATAATGGTTATTATGATTGTTTCCAAGTTTAATATGGTTCTTATTATAATTATTATGATTATTATGTTTCATAGTATGATTATGACGAATATTATGATCATCACTCAGATTACTCTGGTGATTATGACTATTACGATTATTATAGCTATAATAACGATTATTAAGGTTATTTCCATGACAATTCTGTTTATTACTACGTTGTTATGATTATTACAGTTAGTATAACTATTACTATGGTTATTACGGCTATTATGATTGTTGCTTTGATTATTATGGTTGTTATTACGATTGGCATCATTGTTGTGGATATTATGACGATTACTATGATTATTATGGGTGATAGTATGGTTGTTATGATTATTATTCAGATTATTATGTCTATTATTATTATTATGGTTTTTATGGCTATTATAATGGTTATTATGATTGTTTCCAAGTTTACTATGGTTATCATTATGATTATTACGACTATTATGTTTCATAGTATGATTATGACGAATATTATGATCATCACCAAGGTTATTCTCGTGGTTTTGACTATGACGATTATTATGGCTATAGTAACGATTATTAATGTTATTTCCAAGGTAATTCTGTTTATTATTACGTTGTTATGATTATTAGAGTTAGTCTAACTATTACTACGATTATTACGGCTATTATGATTGTTGCTACGATTATCATAGTTATTATTATGATTGTTATGATTTTTGTGGTTATTATGACGGTTACTATGATTATTATGGTTGATAGTATGGTTATTATGATTATCATGCAGATTATTATGGCTATTACGATTATTATGGTTTTTGTGGCCATTATAACGGTTATTATGATTGTTTCCAGGTTTATTATGGTTCCTATAATGATTATTATGATTATTATGTTTCATAGTATGATTATGACGTATATTATGATCATCACTCAGATTATTCTGGTGATTATGACTATTACGATTATTATAGCTATAATAACGATTATTAAGGTTATTTCCATGATAATTCTGTTTATTACTACGTTGTTATGATTATTACAGTTAGTATAACTATTACTATGATTATTACGGCTAGTATGTTTGTTGCTACGATTATCATAGTTATTATTATGATTATTATGATTTTTGTGGTTATTATGACGGTTACTATGATTATTATGGTTGATAGTATGGTTATTATGATTATCATGCAGATTATTATGGCTATTACGATTATTATGGTTTTTATGGCCATTATAATGGTTATTATGATTGTTTCCATGTTTATTATGGTTCCTATTATGATTATTATGATTATTATGTTTCATAGTATGATTATGACGAATATTATGATCATCACTAAGATTACTCTGGTGATTATGACTATTACGATTATTATAGCTATAATAACGATTATTAATGTTATTTCCATGATAACTCTGTTTCTGCTACGATGTTATGATTATTCAGTTAGTATAACTATTACTATGATTATTTCGGCTATTATGACTGTTGCTACGATTATCATTATTATTATTATGATTGTTATGATTGTTGTGGTTATTATGACGATTACTATGATTATTATTGTTGACAGTGTGGTTATTATGATTATCATTTAGATTATTATGGCTATTACTATTATTATGGTTTTCATGGCTATTATAATGGTTATTATGATTGTTTCCAAGTTTATTATGGTGAGTATTATGATTATTATGATTAATATGTTTCATAGTTTGATTATGACGAATATTATGATCATCACTAAGATTATTCTGGTGGTTTTGACTATGACGGTTATTATGGCTATAATAACGATAATTAATGTTATTTCCAAGGTAATTCTGTTTATTATTACGTTGTTATGATTATTAGAGTTAGTCTAACTATTACTACGATTATTACGGCTAGAATGTTTGTTGCAACGATTATCATAGTTATTATTATGATTATTATGATTTTTGTGGTTATTATGACGGTTACTATGATTATTATGGTTGATAGTATGGTTATTATGATTATCATGCAGATTATTATGGCTATTACGATTATTATGGTTTTTATGGCCATTATAATGGTTATTATGATTGTTTCCAAGTTTAATATGGTTCTTATTATAATTATTATGATTATTATGTTTCATAGTATGATTATGACGAATATTATGATCATCACTCAGATTACTCTGGTGATTATGACTATTACGATTATTATAGCTATAATAACGATTATTAAGGTTATTTCCATGACAATTCTGTTTATTACTACGTTGTTATGATTATTACAGTTAGTATAACTATTACTATGGTTATTACGGCTATTATGATTGTTGCTTTGATTATTATGGTTGTTATTACGATTGGCATCATTGTTGTGGATATTATGACGATTACTATGATTATTATGGGTGATAGTATGGTTGTTATGATTATTATTCAGATTATTATGTCTATTATTATTATTATGGTTTTTATGGCTATTATAATGGTTATTATGATTGTTTCCAAGTTTACTATGGTTATCATTATGATTATTACGACTATTATGTTTCATAGTATGATTATGACGAATATTATGATCATCACTAAGGTTATTCTCGTGGTTTTGACTATGACGATTATTATGGCTATAGTAACGATTATTAATGTTATTTCCAAGGTAATTCTGTTTATTATTACGTTGTTATGATTATTAGAGTTAGTCTAACTATTACTACGATTATTACGGCTATTATGATTGTTGCTACGATTATCATAGTTATTATTATGATTGTTATGATTTTTGTGGTTATTATGACGGTTACTATGATTATTATGGTTGACAGTATGGTTATTATGATTATCATGCAGATTATTATGGCTATTACGATTATTATGGTTTTTATGGCCATTATAACGGTTATTATGATTGTTTCCAAGTTTATTATGGTTCTTATCATGATTATTATGATTATTATGTCTCATAGTATGATTATGACGTATGTTATGATCATCACTCAGATTATTCTGGTGATTATGCCTATCACGACTGTTATTGCTATAATAATGATTATTAAGCTTATTTCGATGATTATTCTGTTTATTATAACGATGATATGATTATTACAGTTAGTATAACTATTACTATGATTATTACGACTATTATGATTGTTGCTATGATTATTATGATGATTATTATGATTATTATTACGATTGTTATGATTGTTGTAGTTATTGTGACGATTACTATGATTGTTATGGTTGATAGTGTGGTTATTATGATTATCATTTAGATTATTATGCCTATTATGGTTATTATGGTTTTTATGGCTATTATAATAGGTATTATGTTTGCTTCCAAGTTTATTATGGTTATTATTATGATTATTACGATTATTATGTTTCATAGTGTGGTTATGACGAATATTATGATCATCACTAAGATTATTCTGGTGATTACGACTATTACGATTATTATGGTTATAATAACGATTATAAAGGCTATTTCCATGACGATTCTGTTTGTTACTACGATGTGATGATTATTACAGTTAGTATAACTATTACTATGATTATTGCGGCTATTATGATTGTTGCCATGATTATTATGATTATTATTACGATTGTTATGATTGTTGTAGTTATTATGACGATTACTATGATTATTATGGTTGATAGTGTGGTTATTACGATTATCATTTAGATTATTATGCCTATTATGGTTATTACGGTTTTTATGGCTGTTATAACGGTTATTATGGTTGTTTCCAAGTTTATTATGGTTATTATTATGATTATTACGATTATTATGTTTCATGGTGTGATTATGACGAATATTATGTTCATCACTAAGATTACTCTGGTGATTATGACTATTACGATTATTATGGTTATAATAACGATTATAAAGGCTTTTTCCATGACAATTCTGTTTATTACCACGATGTTATGATTATTACAGTTAGTATAACTATTACTACGATTATTGCGGCTATTATGATTGTTGCTATGATTATTATGATTATTATTACGATTGTTATGATTGTTGTGGTTATTATGACGATTACTATGATTATTATGGTTGATAGTATGCATATTATGATTATCATGCAGATTATTATGACTATTACGATTATTATGGTTTTTATGGCCATTATAATGGTTATTATGATTGTTTCCAAGTTTATTAAGGTTCTTATTATGATTATTATGATTATTATGTTTCATAGTATGATTATGACGTATATTATGATCATCACTGAGATTATTCTGGTGATTATGACTATTACGATTATTATAGCTATAATAACGATTATTAAGGTTATTTCCATGATAATTCTGTTTATTGTTACGATGTTATGATTATTACAGTTAGTATAACTATTACTATGATTATTACCACTATTATGACTGTTGCTATAATTATTATGATTATTATTACGATTGTTATGATTGTTGTGGTTATTATGACGATTACTATGATTATTATGCGTGATAGTATGGTTGTTATTATTATTATTCAGATTATTATGTCTATTAATATTATTATGGTTTTTATGGCCATTATAATGGTTATTATGATTGTCTCCAAGTTTATTATGGTTATCATTATGATTATTATGATTATTATGTTTCATGGTATGATTATGACGAATACTATGATCATCACTAAGATTATTCTGGTGATTATGTCTATCACGATTGTTATTGCTATAATAATGATTATTAAGTTTATTTCGATGATTATTCTGTTTATTATAACGATGTTATGATTATTACAGTTAGTATAACTATTACTATGATTATTACGACTATTATGACTGTTGCTATGATTATTATGATTATTACTACGATTGTTATTATTGTTGTGGTTATTATGACGATTACTATGATTATTATGGTTGATAGTGTGGTTATTATGATTATCATTTAGATTATTATGCCTATTATGGTTATTACGGTTTTTATGGCTGCTATAACGGTTATTATGTTTGCTTCCAAGTTTATTATGGTTATTATTATGATTATTACGATTATTATGTTTCATGGTGTGATTATGACGAATATTATGTTCATCACTAAGATTATTCTGGTCATTACGACTATTACGATTATTATGGTTATAATAACGATTATAAAGGCTATTTCCATGACAATTCTGTTTGTTACTACGATGTTATGATTATTACAGTTAGTATAACTATTACTATGATTATTGCGGCTATTATGATTGTTGCTATGATTATTAAGATTATTATTACGATTGTTATGATTGTTGTGGTTATTATGACGGTTACTATGATTATTATGGTTGATAGTATGGTTACTATGATTATCATTCAGATTATTATGGCTATTATTATTATTATGGTTTTTATGGCCATTATAATGGTTATTATGATTGTTTCCAAGTATATTATGGTTATTATTATGATTATTACGTTTATTATGGTTCCTAGTATGATTATGACGAATATTAAGATCATCACTAAGATTATAATGGCTATTATGATTATTATGGTTTTTATGGCTATCATAATGGTTATTACGATTTTTAGAGGTTTATTATGGTTCCTATAATGATTATTATGATTATTATGTTTCATAGTATGATTATGACGTATATTATGATCATCACTCAGATTATTCTGGTGATTATGACTATTACGATTATTATAGCTATAATAACGATTATTAAGGTTATTTCCATGATAATTCTGTTTATTACTACGTTGTTATGATTATTACAGTTAGTATAACTATTACTATGATTATTACGGCTAGTATGTTTGTTGCTACGATTATCATAGTTATTATTATGATTATTATGATTTTTGTGGTTATTATGACGGTTACTATGATTATTATGGTTGATAGTATGGTTATTATGATTATCATGCAGATTATTATGGCTATTACGATTATTATGGTTTTTATGGCCATTATAATGGTTATTATGATTGTTTCCATGTTTATTATGGTTCCTATTATGATTATTATGATTATTATGTTTCATAGTATGATTATGACGAATATTATGATCATCACTAAGATTACTCTGGTGATTATGACTATTACGATTATTATAGCTATAATAACGATTATTAATGTTATTTCCATGATAACTCTGTTTCTGCTACGATGTTATGATTATTCAGTTAGTATAACTATTACTATGATTATTTCGGCTATTATGACTGTTGCTACGATTATCATTATTATTATTATGATTGTTATGATTGTTGTGGTTATTATGACGATTACTATGATTATTATTGTTGACAGTGTGGTTATTATGATTATCATTTAGATTATTATGGCTATTACTATTATTATGGTTTTCATGGCTATTATAATGGTTATTATGATTGTTTCCAAGTTTATTATGGTGAGTATTATGATTATTATGATTAATATGTTTCATAGTTTGATTATGACGAATATTATGATCATCACTAAGATTATTCTGGTGGTTTTGACTATGACGGTTATTATGGCTATAATAACGATAATTAATGTTATTTCCAAGGTAATTCTGTTTATTATTACGTTGTTATGATTATTAGAGTTAGTCTAACTATTACTACGATTATTACGGCTATTATGATTGTTGCTACGATTATCATAATTATTATTATGATTGTTATGATTTTTGTGGTTATTATGACGGTTACTATGATTATTATGGTTGATAGTATGGTTATTATGATTATCATTCTGATTATTATGGCTGTTATGATTATTATGGTTTTTATGGCCATTATAATGGTTATTATGATTGTTTCCAAGTTTACTATGGTGATTATTATATTTATTATGATTATTATGTTTCATATTATGATTATGACGAATATTATGATCATCACTAAGGTTATTCTCGTGGTTTTGACTATGACGATTATTATGGCTATAATAGCGATTATTAATGTTATTTCCAAGGTAATTCTCTTTATTATTACGTTGTTATGATTATTAGAGTTAGTCTAACTATTACTACGATTATTACGGCTATTATGATTGTTGCTACGATTATCATAGTTATTATTATGATTGTTATGATTTTTGTGGTTATTATGACGGTTACTATGATTATTATGGTTGATAGTATGGTTATTATGATTATCATGCAGATTATTATGGCTATTACGATTATTATGGTTTTTATGGCCATTATAACGGTTATTATGATTGTTTCCAGGTTTATTATGGTTCCTATAATGATTATTATGATTATTATGTTTCATAGTATGATTATGACGTATATTATGATCATCACTCAGATTATTCTGGTGATTATGACTATTACGATTATTATAGCTATAATAACGATTATTAAGGTTATTTCCATGATAATTCTGTTTATTACTACGTTGTTATGATTATTACAGTTAGTATAACTATTACTATGATTATTACGGCTAGTATGTTTGTTGCTACGATTATCATAGTTATTATTATGATTATTATGATTTTTGTGGTTATTATGACGGTTACTATGATTATTATGGTTGATAGTATGGTTATTATGATTATCATGCAGATTATTATGGCTATTACGATTATTATGGTTTTTATGGCCATTATAATGGTTATTATGATTGTTTCCATGTTTATTATGGTTCCTATTATGATTATTATGATTATTATGTTTCATAGTATGATTATGACGAATATTATGATCATCACTAAGATTACTCTGGTGATTATGACTATTACGATTATTATAGCTATAATAACGATTATTAATGTTATTTCCATGATAACTCTGTTTCTGCTACGATGTTATGATTATTCAGTTAGTATAACTATTACTATGATTATTTCGGCTATTATGACTGTTGCTACGATTATCATTATTATTATTATGATTGTTATGATTGTTGTGGTTATTATGACGATTACTATGATTATTATTGTTGACAGTGTGGTTATTATGATTATCATTTAGATTATTATGGCTATTACTATTATTATGGTTTTCATGGCTATTATAATGGTTATTATGATTGTTTCCAAGTTTATTATGGTGAGTATTATGATTATTATGATTAATATGTTTCATAGTTTGATTATGACGAATATTATGATCATCACTAAGATTATTCTGGTGGTTTTGACTATGACGGTTATTATGGCTATAATAACGATAATTAATGTTATTTCCAAGGTAATTCTGTTTATTATTACGTTGTTATGATTATTAGAGTTAGTCTAACTATTACTACGATTATTACGGCTAGAATGTTTGTTGCAACGATTATCATAGTTATTATTATGATTATTACGATTTTTGTGGTTATTATGACGGTTACTATGATTATTATGGTTGATAGTATGGTTATTATGATTATCATGCAGATTATTATGGCTATTACGATTATTATGGTATTATGGCCATTATAATGGTTATTATGATTGTTTCCAAGTTTAATATGGTTCTTATTATAATTATTATGATTATTATGTTTCATAGTATGATTATGACGAATATTATGATCATCACTCAGATTACTCTGGTGATTATGACTATTACGATTATTATAGCTATAATAACGATTATTAAGGTTATTTCCATGACAATTCTGTTTATTACTACGTTGTTATGATTATTACAGTTAGTATAACTATTACTATGGTTATTACGGCTATTATGATTGTTGCTTTGATTATTATGGTTGTTATTACGATTGGCATCATTGTTGTGGATATTATGACGATTACTATGATTATTATGGGTGATAGTATGGTTGTTATGATTATTATTCAGATTATTATGTCTATTATTATTATTATGGTTTTTATGGCTATTATAATGGTTATTATGATTGTTTCCAAGTTTACTATGGTTATCATTATGATTATTACGACTATTATGTTTCATAGTATGATTATGACGAATATTATGATCATCACCAAGGTTATTCTCGTGGTTTTGACTATGACGATTATTATGGCTATAGTAACGATTATTAATGTTATTTCCAAGGTAATTCTGTTTATTATTACGTTGTTATGATTATTAGAGTTAGTCTAACTATTACTACGATTATTACGGCTATTATGATTGTTGCTACGATTATCATAGTTATTATTATGATTGTTATGATTTTTGTGGTTATTATGACGGTTACTATGATTATTATGGTTGATAGTATGGTTATTATGATTATCATGCAGATTATTATGGCTATTACGATTATTATGGTTTTTGTGGCCATTATAACGGTTATTATGATTGTTTCCAGGTTTATTATGGTTCCTATAATGATTATTATGATTATTATGTTTCATAGTATGATTATGACGTATATTATGATCATCACTCAGATTATTCTGGTGATTATGACTATTACGATTATTATAGCTATAATAACGATTATTAAGGTTATTTCCATGATAATTCTGTTTATTACTACGTTGTTATGATTATTACAGTTAGTATAACTATTACTATGATTATTACGGCTAGTATGTTTGTTGCTACGATTATCATAGTTATTATTATGATTATTATGATTTTTGTGGTTATTATGACGGTTACTATGATTATTATGGTTGATAGTATGGTTATTATGATTATCATGCAGATTATTATGGCTATTACGATTATTATGGTTTTTATGGCCATTATAATGGTTATTATGATTGTTTCCATGTTTATTATGGTTCCTATTATGATTATTATGATTATTATGTTTCATAGTATGATTATGACGAATATTATGATCATCACTAAGATTACTCTGGTGATTATGACTATTACGATTATTATAGCTATAATAACGATTATTAATGTTATTTCCATGATAACTCTGTTTCTGCTACGATGTTATGATTATTCAGTTAGTATAACTATTACTATGATTATTTCGGCTATTATGACTGTTGCTACGATTATCATTATTATTATTATGATTGTTATGATTGTTGTGGTTATTATGACGATTACTATGATTATTATTGTTGACAGTGTGGTTATTATGATTATCATTTAGATTATTATGGCTATTACTATTATTATGGTTTTCATGGCTATTATAATGGTTATTATGATTGTTTCCAAGTTTATTATGGTGAGTATTATGATTATTATGATTAATATGTTTCATAGTTTGATTATGACGAATATTATGATCATCACTAAGATTATTCTGGTGGTTTTGACTATGACGGTTATTATGGCTATAATAACGATAATTAATGTTATTTCCAAGGTAATTCTGTTTATTATTACGTTGTTATGATTATTAGAGTTAGTCTAACTATTACTACGATTATTACGGCTAGAATGTTTGTTGCAACGATTATCATAGTTATTATTATGATTATTACGATTTTTGTGGTTATTATGACGGTTACTATGATTATTATGGTTGATAGTATGGTTATTATGATTATCATGCAGATTATTATGGCTATTACGATTATTATGGTTTTTATGGCCATTATAATGGTTATTATGATTGTTTCCAAGTTTAATATGGTTCTTATTATAATTATTATGATTATTATGTTTCATAGTATGATTATGACGAATATTATGATCATCACTCAGATTACTCTGGTGATTATGACTATTACGATTATTATAGCTATAATAACGATTATTAAGGTTATTTCCATGACAATTCTGTTTATTACTACGTTGTTATGATTATTACAGTTAGTATAACTATTACTATGGTTATTACGGCTATTATGATTGTTGCTTTGATTATTATGGTTGTTATTACGATTGGCATCATTGTTGTGGATATTATGACGATTACTATGATTATTATGGGTGATAGTATGGTTGTTATGATTATTATTCAGATTATTATGTCTATTATTATTATTATGGTTTTTATGGCTATTATAATGGTTATTATGATTGTTTCCAAGTTTACTATGGTTATCATTATGATTATTACGACTATTATGTTTCATAGTATGATTATGACGAATATTATGATCATCACTAAGGTTATTCTCGTGGTTTTGACTATGACGATTATTATGGCTATAGTAACGATTATTAATGTTATTTCCAAGGTAATTCTGTTTATTATTACGTTGTTATGATTATTAGAGTTAGCCTAACTATTACTGCGATTATTACGGCTATTATGATTGTTGCTACGATTATCATAGTTATTATTATGATTGTTATGATTTTTGTGGTTATTATGACGGTTACTATGATTATTATGGTTGACAGTATGGTTATTATGATTATCATGCAGATTATTATGGCTATTACGATTATTATGGTTTTTATGGCCATTATAACGGTTATTATGATTGTTTCCAAGTTTATTATGGTTCTTATCATGATTATTATGATTATTATGTCTCATAGTATGATTATGACGTATGTTATGATCATCACTCAGATTATTCTGGTGATTATGCCTATCACGACTGTTATTGCTATAATAATGATTATTAAGCTTATTTCGATGATTATTCTGTTTATTATAACGATGATATGATTATTACAGTTAGTATAACTATTACTATGATTATTACGACTATTATGATTGTTGCTATGATTATTATGATGATTATTATGATTATTATTACGATTGTTATGATTGTTGTAGTTATTGTGACGATTACTATGATTGTTATGGTTGATAGTGTGGTTATTATGATTATCATTTAGATTATTATGCCTATTATGGTTATTATGGTTTTTATGGCTATTATAATAGGTATTATGTTTGCTTCCAAGTTTATTATGGTTATTATTATGATTATTACGATTATTATGTTTCATAGTGTGGTTATGACGAATATTATGATCATCACTAAGATTATTCTGGTGATTACGACTATTACGATTATTATGGTTATAATAACGATTATAAAGGCTATTTCCATGACGATTCTGTTTGTTACTACGATGTGATGATTATTACAGTTAGTATAACTATTACTATGATTATTGCGGCTATTATGATTGTTGCCATGATTATTATGATTATTATTACGATTGTTATGATTGTTGTAGTTATTATGACGATTACTATGATTATTATGGTTGATAGTGTGGTTATTACGATTATCATTTAGATTATTATGCCTATTATGGTTATTACGGTTTTTATGGCTGTTATAACGGTTATTATGGTTGTTTCCAAGTTTATTATGGTTATTATTATGATTATTACGATTATTATGTTTCATGGTGTGATTATGACGAATATTATGTTCATCACTAAGATTACTCTGGTGATTATGACTATTACGATTATTATGGTTATAATAACGATTATAAAGGCTTTTTCCATGACAATTCTGTTTATTACCACGATGTTATGATTATTACAGTTAGTATAACTATTACTACGATTATTGCGGCTATTATGATTGTTGCTATGATTATTATGATTATTATTACGATTGTTATGATTGTTGTGGTTATTATGACGATTACTATGATTATTATGGTTGATAGTATGCATATTATGATTATCATGCAGATTATTATGACTATTACGATTATTATGGTTTTTATGGCCATTATAATGGTTATTATGATTGTTTCCAAGTTTATTAAGGTTCTTATTATGATTATTATGATTATTATGTTTCATAGTATGATTATGACGTATATTATGATCATCACTGAGATTATTCTGGTGATTATGACTATTACGATTATTATAGCTATAATAACGATTATTAAGGTTATTTCCATGATAATTCTGTTTATTGTTACGATGTTATGATTATTACAGTTAGTATAACTATTACTATGATTATTACCACTATTATGACTGTTGCTATAATTATTATGATTATTATTACGATTGTTATGATTGTTGTGGTTATTATGACGATTACTATGATTATTATGCGTGATAGTATGGTTGTTATTATTATTATTCAGATTATTATGTCTATTAATATTATTATGGTTTTTATGGCCATTATAATGGTTATTATGATTGTCTCCAAGTTTATTATGGTTATCATTATGATTATTATGATTATTATGTTTCATGGTATGATTATGACGAATACTATGATCATCACTAAGATTATTCTGGTGATTATGTCTATCACGATTGTTATTGCTATAATAATGATTATTAAGTTTATTTCGATGATTATTCTGTTTATTATAACGATGTTATGATTATTACAGTTAGTATAACTATTACTATGATTATTACGACTATTATGACTGTTGCTATGATTATTATGATTATTACTACGATTGTTATTATTGTTGTGGTTATTATGACGATTACTATGATTATTATGGTTGATAGTGTGGTTATTATGATTATCATTTAGATTATTATGCCTATTATGGTTATTACGGTTTTTATGGCTGCTATAACGGTTATTATGTTTGCTTCCAAGTTTATTATGGTTATTATTATGATTATTACGATTATTATGTTTCATGGTGTGATTATGACGAATATTATGTTCATCACTAAGATTATTCTGGTCATTACGACTATTACGATTATTATGGTTATAATAACGATTATAAAGGCTATTTCCATGACAATTCTGTTTGTTACTACGATGTTATGATTATTACAGTTAGTATAACTATTACTATGATTATTGCGGCTATTATGATTGTTGCTATGATTATTAAGATTATTATTACGATTGTTATGATTGTTGTGGTTATTATGACGGTTACTATGATTATTATGGTTGATAGTATGGTTACTATGATTATCATTCAGATTATTATGGCTATTATTATTATTATGGTTTTTATGGCCATTATAATGGTTATTATGATTGTTTCCAAGTATATTATGGTTATTATTATGATTATTACGTTTATTATGGTTCCTAGTATGATTATGACGAATATTAAGATCATCACTAAGATTATAATGGCTATTATGATTATTATGGTTTTTATGGCTATCATAATGGTTATTACGATTTTTAGAGGTTTATTATGGTTATTATTATGATTATTATGATTATTATGTTTTATAGTATGATTATGACGTATATTATGATCATCACTAAGATTATTCTGGTGATTATGGCTATGACGATTATTATGGCTATAATAACGATTATTAAGGTTATTTCCATGATAATTCTGTTTATTACAACGTTGTTATGGTTATTACAGTTAGTATAACTATTACTATGATTATTACGGCCATTATGATTGTTGCTACGATTATCATAATTATTATTGTGATTGTTATGATTGTTGTGGTTATTATGACATTTACTATGATTATTATGGTTGATAGTATGGTTATTATGATTATCATACAGATTATTATGGCTATTGTGATTATTGTGGTTTTTATGGCCATTATAATGGTTATTATGATTATTATGTTTTATAGTATGATTATGACGTATATTATGGTCATCACTAAGATTATTCTGGTGGTTTTGACTATGACGATTATTATGGATATTATAACGATTACTAATGTTGTTTCCATGACAATTCTGTTTATTATTACGTTGTTATGATTATTACAGTTAGTCTAACTATTACTATGATTATTACGGCTATTATGATTGATGCTGCTATTACCATAATCATTATTATGATTGCTATGATTTTTGTCGTTATTATGACGGTTACTATGATTATTATGGTTGATAGTACGGTTATTATGATTATCATTCAGATTATTATGGCTGTTATGATTGTTATGGTTTTTATGGCCATTATAATGGTTATTATGATTCTTTCCAAGTTTATTATGGTTCTTATTATGATTATTATGATTATTATGTTTCATAGTGTGATTATGACGTATATTATCATAATCACTAAGATTATTTTGTTGATTATGACTATTACGATTATTATGGATATAATAACGATTATCAATGTTATTTCCAAGGTAATTCTGTTTATTATTACGTTGTTATGATTATTAGAGTTAGTCTAACTATTACTATGATTATTACGGCTATTATGACTGTTGCTATGATTATTATGGTTGTTATTACGATTGACATCATTGTTGTGGTTATTATGACGATTACTATGATTATTATGGTTGATAGTGTGGTTATAATGATTAGAAATTAGATTATTATGCCTATTCTGGTTATTATGGTTGTTATGGCTATTATAAGGGTTATTATGATTGCTTCCAAGTTTATTATGGTTATTATTATGATTGTTATGATTGTTGTGGTTATAATGGCGTTTACTATGATTATTATGGTTGATGGTGTGGTTATTATGATTATAATTTAGATTATTATGCCTATTATGGTTATTATGGTTTTTATGGCTATTATAATAGGTATTATGTTTGCTTCCAAATTTATTATGGTTATTATTATGATTATTACGATTATTATGTTTCATAGTGTGGTTATGACGAATATTATGATCATCACTAAGATTATTCTGGTGATTACGACTATTACGATTATTATGGTTATAACAACGATTATAAAGGCTATTTCCATGACGATTCTGTTTGTTACTACGATGTTATGATTATTACAGTTAGTATAACTATTACTATGATCATTACGGCTATTATGATTGTTTGTATGATTATTGGGATTGTTACAACGATTGTTATGATTGTTGTGGTTATAATGGCGTTTACTATGATTATTATGGTTGATAGAGTGGTTATTATGATTATCATTTAGATTATTATGGCTATTATGATTATTATCGTTTTTATGGCTGTTACAATGGTAATTATGGTTGTTTCCACGTTTACTATTGTTATTATTAGGATTATTATTATTATTGTGTTTCTTAGTATGATTATGATGATTATTATGGTCATCACTGAGATTATTATGGTGATTATGATTATTGCGATTTTTATGGCTATAATAACGATTATTAAGGTTATTTCCATGATCATTCTGTTTATTATTTCGATGTTATGATTACTACAGTTAGCATAACTATTAGTATGATTATTACGACTATTATGACTGGTGCTATGATTATTATGATTATTATTACGATTGTTATGATTGTTGTGCTTATTATGACGATTACTATGATTATTATGGTTGATAGTGTGGTTATTATGATTATAATTTAGATTATTATGGCCATTATGGTTATTACGGTTGTTATGGCTATTATAATGGTTATTATGGTTGCTTCCAAGTTTATTATGGTTATTATTATGATTATTGCGATTGTTATGTTTCATAGTGTGATTATGACGAATATTATGATCATCACTAAGATTATTCTGGTGATTATGACTATGACGATTATTATGGCTATAATAACGATTATTAAGGTTATTTCCATGATAATTGTGTTTATTACTACGTTGTTATGATTATTACAGTTAGTATAACTATTACTATGATTATTACGGCTGTTATGATTGTTGCTACGATTATCATAATTATTATTATGATTGTTATGATTGTTGTGGTTATTATGACGGTTACTGTGATTATTATGGTTGGTAGTATGGTTATTATGATTATCATTCAGATTATTATGGCTATTATGATTATTATGGTTTTTATGGCCATTATAATGGTTATTATGATTCAATCCAAGTTTACTATGGCTCTTATTATGATTATTATGATTATTATGTTTCTTAGTATGATTATGACGAATATTATCATAATCACTAAGATTATTCTGGTTATTTTGGCTATGAGGATTATTATGGATATAATAACTATTATCAATGTTATTTCCATGATAATTCTGTTTATTATTACGTTGTTATGATTATTACAGTTAGTCTAACTATTACTATGGTTATTACGGCTGTTATGATTGTTGCTACGATTATCATAATTATTATTATGATTGCTATGATTTTTGTTGTTATTATGACGGTTACTATGATTATTATGGTTGACAGTACGGTTATTACGATTATCATTCAGATTATTATGGCTATTATGATTATTATGGTTGTTATGGCTATTATAATGGTTATTCTGATTGCTTCCAAGTTTATTGTGGTTATTATTATGATTGTTATGATTTTTGTGGTTATTATGACGGTTACTATGATTATTATGTATGATAGTATGGTTATTTTGATTATCATTCAGATTATTATGGCTATTACGACTATTAGGGTTTTTATGGCCATTATAATGTTTATTATGATTGTTTCCAAGTTTATTATGGTTCGTATCATGATTATTATGATTATTATGTCTCATAGTATGATTATGAAGTATGTTATGATCATCACTCAGATTATTCTGGTGATTATGCCTATCACTACTGTTATTGCTATAATAATGATTATTAAGCTTATTTCGATGATTATTCTGTTTATTATAACGATGATATGATTATTACAGTTAGTATAACTATTACTATGATCATTACGACTATTATGATTGTTGCTATGATTATTGGGATTGTTACAACGATTGTTACGATTGTTGTGGTTATTATGACGATTACTATGATTATTATGTGTGATAGTATGGTTGTTATGATTATTATTCAGATTATTATGTCTATTATTATTATTATGGTTTTTATGGCTATTATAATGGTTATTATGATTGTTTCCAAGTTTACTATGGTCATCATTATGATTATTACGACTATTATGTTTCATAGTATGATTATGACGAATATTATGATCATCACTAAGGTTATTCTCGTGGTTTTGACTATGACGATTATTATGGCTATAATAACGATTATTAATGTTATTTCCAAGGTAATTCTGTTTATTATTACGTTGTTATGATTATTAGAGTTAGTCTAACTATTACTACGATTATTACGGCTATTATGATTGTTGCTACGATTATCATAGTTATTATTATGATTGTTATGATTTTTGTGGTTATTATGACGGTTACTATGATTATTATGGCTGATAGTATGATTATTATGATTATCATGCAGATTATTATGGCTATTACGATTATTATGGTTTTTATGGCCATTATAATGGTTATTATGATTGTTTCCAAGTTTAATATGGTTCTTATTATAATTATTATGATTATTATGTTTCATAGTATGATTATGACGAATATTATGATCATCACTCAGATTACTCTGGTGATTATGACTATTACGATTATTATAGCTATAATAACGATTATTAAGGTTATTTCCATGATAATTCTGTTTATTACTACGTTGTTATGATTATTACAGTTAGTATAACTATTACTATGATTATTACGGCTATTATGATTGTTGCTATGATTATTATGGTTGTTATTACGATTGGCATCATTGTTGTGGATATTATGACGATTACTATGATTATTATGGGTGATAGTATGGTTGTTATGATTATTATTCAGATTATTATGTCTATTATTATTATTATGGTTTTTATGGCTATTATAATGGTTATTATGATTGTTTCCAAGTTTACTATGGTCATCATTATGATTATTACGACTATTATGTTTCATAGTATGATTATGACGAATATTATGATCATCACTAAGGTTATTCTCGTGGTTTTGACTATGACGATTATTATGGCTATAATAACGATTATTAATGTTATTTCCAAGGTAATTCTGTTTATTATTACGTTGTTATGATTATTAGAGTTAGTCTAACTATTACTACGATTATTACGGCTATTATGATTGTTGCTACGATTATCATAGTTATTATTATGATTGTTATGATTTTTGTGGTTATTATGACGGTTAGTATGATTATTATGGTTGATAGTATGATTATTATGATTATCATGCAGATTATTATGGCTATTACGATTATTATGGTTTTTATGGCCATTATAATGGTTATTATGATTGTTTCCAAGTTTAATATGGTTCTTATTATAATTATTATGATTATTATGTTTCATAGTATGATTATGACGAACATTATGATCATCACTCAGATTACTCTGGTGATTATGACTATTACGATTATTATAGCTATAATAATGATTATTAAGTATATTTCGATGATTATTCTGTTTATTATAACGATGCTATGATTATTACAGTTAGTATAACTATTACTATGATTATTACGACTAATATGACTGTTGCTATGATTATTATGATTATTACTACGATTGTTATTATTGTTGTGGTTATTATGACGATTACTATGATTATTATGGTTGATAGTGTGGTTATTATGATTATCATTTAGATTATTGTGCCTATTATGGTTATTACGGTTTTTATGGCTATTATAATGGATATTATGATTGCTTCCAAGTTTATTATGGTTATTATTATGATTATTACGATTATTATGTTTCATGGTGTGATTATGACGAATATTATGATCATCACTAAGATTATTCTGGTGATTATGACTATTACGATTATTATGGTTATAATAACGATTAGAAAGGCTATTTCCGTGACAATTCTGTTTATTACTACGATGTTATGATTATTACAGTTAGTATAACTATTACTATGATTATTGCGGCTATTATGATTGTTGCTACGATTATTATGATTATTATTACGATTGTTATGATTGTTGAGGTTATTGTGACGATTACTATGATTATTATGGTTGATAGTGTGGTTATTATGATTATTATTAGGATTATTATGGCTGTTACGTTTATTATGCTTTTTATGGCCATTATAATGGTTATTATGATTGCTTCCAAGTTTATTATGGTTATTATTATGATTATTATGATTATTATGTTTCATAGTATGATTATGACGAATATTATGATCATCACTAAGATTATTCTGGTGGTTTTGACTATGACGATTATTATGGCTATAATAACGATTATTAATGTTATTTCTAAGGTAATTCTGTTTATTCTTACGTTGTTATGATTATTAGAGTTAGTCTAACTATTACTACGATTATTACGGCTTTTATGATTGTTGCTACGATTATCATAGTTATTCTTATGATTGTTATGATTTTTGTGGTTATTATGACGGTTACTATGATTATTATGGTTGATAGTATGGTTATTATGATTATCGTGCAGATTATTATGGCTATTACGATTATTATGGCTTTTATGGCCATTATAATGGTTATTATGATTCTTTCCAAGTTTATTATGGTTCTTATTATGATTATTATGGTTATTATGTTTCATGGTGTGATTATGACGAATATTATGATCATCACTAAGATTATTCTGGTGATTATGACTATTACGATTATTATGGCTATAATAACGATTATAAAGGTTATTTCCATGACAATTCTGTTTATTACTACGAGGTTATGATTATTACAGTTAGTGCAACTATTACTATGATTTTTACGGCTATTATGATTGTTGCTATGATTATTATGATTATTATTACGATTGTTATGATTGTTGTGGTTATTATGACGATTACTATGGTTATTATGGTTGATAGTGTGGTTATTATGATTATCATTTAGATTATTATGTTTGTTATGGTTATTATGTTTCTTAGTATGATTATGACGAATATCATCATAATCACTAAGATTATTATGGTGATTACGATTATTACGATTATTACGGCTATAATAATGATTATTAAGCTTATTTCCGTGATAATTCTGTCTATTACTACGATGTTATGATTATTACAGTTAGTATAACTATTACTATGATTATTGCGGCTATTATAATTGTTGCTATGATTATTATGATTATTATTACGATTGTTATGATTGTTGAGGTTATTATGACGATTACTATGATTATTATTTTTGATAGTGTGGTTATTATGATTATCATTTAGATCATTATGGCTGTTATGTTTATTATGGTTTTCATGGCCATCATATTGGTTATTATGATTTTTCCAGGTTTATTATGGCTATTATTGTGTTTGTTATGATTACTATGTTTCTTAGTATGATTATGACGAATATTGTGATCATCACTAAGATTATTCTGGTGATTATGACTATTACGATTATTATGGTTATGATAACGATTATAAAGTTTATTTCCATGACAATTCTGTTCATTATTACGTTGTTATGATTATTACAGTTACTCTAACTATTACTATGATTATTACGGCTATTATGAGTGTTGCTATGATTATTATGTTTGTTATTACGATTGACATCATTGTTGTGGTTATTATGACGATTGCTATGATTATTATGGGTGATAGTGTCGTTATTATGATTATCATTTACATTATTATGCCTATTATTGTTATTATGGTTTTTATGGCTATTATAATGGATATTATGATTGCTTCCAAGTTTATTATGGTTATTATTATGATTATTATGATTATTATGTTTCATAGTATGATTATGACGAATATTATGATCATCACTAAGATTATTCTGGTGGTTTTGACTATGACGATTATTATGGCTATAATAACGATTATTAATGTTATTTCTAAGGTAATTCTGTTTATTCTTACGTTGTTATGATTATTAGAGTTAGTCTAACTATTACTACGATTATTACGGCTTTTATGATTGTTGCTACGATTATCATAGTTATTATTATGATTGTTATGATTCTTGTGGTTATTATGACGGTTACTATGATTATTATGGTTGATAGTATGGTTATTATGGCTATCATGCAGATAATTATGGCTATTACGATTATTATGGTTTTTATGGCCATTATAGTGGTTATTATGATTGTTTCCAAGTTTATTATGGTTCTTATTATGATTAATATGATTATTATGTTTCATTGTATGATTATGACGTATATTATGATCATCTCTCAGATTATTCTGGTGAATATGTCTATTACGATTATTATAGCTATAATAACGATTATTAAGGTTATTTCCATGATACTTCTGTTTATTGTTACGATGTTATGATTATTATAGCTAGTATAAATATTACTTTGATTATTACGGCTATTATGACTGTTACTATGGTTATTATGGTTGTTACTACGATTGACATCATTGTTGTAGTTATTATGACGATTGCTATGATGATTATGGGTGATAGTATGGTTGTTATGGTTATTATCCAAATTATTATGTCTATTATTATTATTATGGTATTTATGGCTATTATAATGGGTATTATGATTGCTTCCAAGTTTATTATGGTTATTATTATGATTAATATGATTATTATATTTCATAGTATGATTATGACGAATATTATGATCATCACTAAGATTATTCTGGTGATTATGATTATTACGGTTATTATGGCTATAATAATGATTACTAAGATTATTTCCGTGATAATTCTGTTTATTATTACGTCGTTATGATTATTACAGTTAGTGCAACTATTACTATGATTTTTACGGCTATTATGATTGTTGCTATGATTATTATGATTATTATTACGATTGTTATGATTGTTGTGGTTATTATGACGATTACTATGATTATTATGGTTGATAGTGTGGTTATTATGATTATTATTTAGATTATTATGCCTATCATGGTTATTATGGCTTTCATGGCTATTATAATGGTTATTATGATTGCTTCCAAGTTTATTATGGTTATTATTATGATTACTATGATTATTATGTTTCATAGTATGATTATGACGTATATTATCATAATCACTAAGATTATTTTGTTGATTATGACTATTACGATTATTATGGATATAATAACGATTATCAATGTTATTTCCAAGGTAATTCTGTTTATTATTACGTTGTTATGATTATTAGAGTTAGTCTAACTATTACTATGATTATTACGGCTATTATGACTGTTGCTATGGCTATTATGGTTGTTATTACGATTGACATCATTGTTGTGGTTATTATGACGATTACTATGATTATTATGGTTGATAGTGTGGTTATTATGATTATTATTTAGATTATTATGCCTATCATGGTTTTTATGGCTTTCATGGCTATTATAATGGTTATTATGATTGCTTTCAAGTTTATTATGGTTATTATTATGATTATTATGATTATTATGTTTCATAGTATGATTATGACGTATATTATGATCATCACTAAGATTATTCTGGTGATTATGTCTATCACGATTATTATGGCTATAATAATGATTATTAAGGTTACTTCGATGATTATTCTGTTTATTATAACGATGTTATAATTATTACAGTTAGTATAACTATTACTATGATCATTACGGCTATTATGATTGTTGCTATGATTATTAGGATTATTACTACGATTGTTATGATTGTTGTGGTTATTATGTCGGTTACTATGATTATTATGGTTGATAGTTTGGTTATTATAATTATCATTCAGATTGTTACGGCTATTATGATTATTATGGTTTTTATGGCTTTTACAATGGTAATTATGATTGTTTCCACGTTTATTATTGTTATTATTATGATTATTAATATTATTGTGTTTCTTGTATGATTATGATTATTATTATGGTCATCACTGAGATTATTATGGTGATATGACTATTACGATTATTATGGCTATAATAACGATTATTATGGTTATTTCCATGATAATTCTGTTTATGACTACGTTGTTACGATTATTACAGTTAGTATATCAATTACTATAATTATTACGGCTATTATGACTGTTGCTACGATTATCATAATTATTATTATGATTGTTATGATTGTTGTGGTTATTATGACGGTTGCTATGATTGTTATAGTTGATAGTATGGTTATTATGATTATCATTCAGATTATTATGGCTATTATGATTATTATGGTCTTTATGGCCATTATAATGGTTATTATGATTGTTTCCAAGTATATTATGGTTATTATTATGATTATTACGATTATTATGGTTCCTAGTATGATTACGACGAATATTATGATCATCACTAAGTTTATAATGGCTATTATGGTTATTATGGCTTCTATGGCTATCATAATGGTTATTACCATTTTTCCTGGTTCATTATGGTTATTATTATGATTATTATGATTATTATGTTTTATAGTATGATTATGACGTATATTATGATCATCACTAAGATTATTCTGGTGATTATGGCTATTACGATTATTATGGTTACAACAACGGTCATAAAGGTTATTTCCATGACAATTCTGTTTATTACTACGATGTTATGATTATTACAGGTAGTATAACTATTACTATGATTATTGCGGCTATTATGATTGTTGCTCTGATTATTAGGATCATTACTACGATTGTTATGATTGTAGTGGTTATTATGGCGGTTACTATGATTATTATGGTTGATAGTATGGTTATTATAATTACCATTCAGATTATTACGGCTATTATGATTATTATGGTTTTTATGGATATTATAATGGTTATTATGATTGTCTCCAAGTATATTATGGTTATTATTATGATTATTACGATTATTATGGTTCCTAGTATGATTATGACGAATATTAAGATCATCACTAAGATTATAATGGCTATTATGATTATTATGGTTTTAATGGATATCATAATGGTTATTACGATTTTTCCAGGTTTATTATGGTTATTATTATGATTATTATGATTATTATGTTTTATAGTATGATTATGACGTATATTATGATCATCAGTAAGATTATTCTGGTGATTATGACTATTACGATTATTATGGCTATAATAACGATCATTAAGGTTATTTCCATGATAATTCTGTTTATTACAACGTTGTTATGATTATTACAGTGAGTATAACTATTACTATGATTATTACGGCTATTATGATTGTTGCTACGATTATCATAATTATTATTATGATTGTTATGATTGTTGTGGTTATTATGTCGTTTACTATGATTATTATGGTTGATAGTATGGTTATTATGATTATCATTCAGATTATTATGGCTATTATGATTATTGTAGTTTTTATGGCCATTATAATGGTTATTATGATTATTATGTTTTATAGTATGATTATGACGCATATTTCGATCATCACTAAGATTATTCTGGTGATTATGACTATTACGATTATTATGGCTATAATAACGATTATTAAGGTTATTTCCACGATAATACTGTTTATTATTTCGACGTTATGAATACTACAGTTAGCATAACTATTACTATGATTATTACGACTATTATGACTGCTGCTATGATTAGTATGATTATTATTAAGATTGTCATGATTCTTGTGGTTATTATGACGATTACTATGATTGTTATGGTTGATAGTGTGGTTATTATGATTATCATTTTGATTATTATGCCTATTATGGTTAGTATGGTTGTTATGGCTATTATAATGGTTATTATGGTTGCTTCCAAGTTTATTATGATTATTATTATGATTATTACGATTGTTATGCTTCATAAGGTGATTATGACGAATATTATGATCATCACTAAGATTATTCTGGTGATTATGACTATTACGATTATTATGGTTATAATAACGATTATTAAGGTTATTTCCATGATAATTCTGTTTATTATTTCGATGTTATGATTACTACAGTTAGCATAACTATTATTATGATTATTACGACTATTATGACTGTTGCTATGATTATTATGATTATTATTACGATTGTCATCATTGTTGTGGTTATTATGACGATTACTATGATTATTATGGTTGATAGTGTGGTTATTATGATTATTATTTAGATTATTATGCCTATCATGGCTTTTATGGCTTTCATGGCTATTATAATGGTTATTATGATTGCTTCCAAGTTTATTATGGTTATTATTATGATTATTATGATTATTATGTTTCATAGTATGATTATGACGTATATTCTGATCATCACTCAGATTATTCTGGTGATTATGACTATTACGATTATTATAGCTATAATAACGATTATTAAGGTTATTTCCATGATAATTCAGTTTATTGTTACGGTGTTATGATTATTACAGGTAGTGTAACTATTACTATGATTATTACGGCTATTATGGCTGTTGCTATGATTATTATGGATGTTATTACGATTGAAATCATTGTTGTGGTTATTATGACGATTACTATGATTATTATGGGTGATAGTACGGTTGTTATGATTATTATTCAGATTATTAAGTCTATTATTATTATTATGGTTTTTATGGCTATTATAATGGTTATTATGATTGTTTCCAAGATTATTATTTTTATCATTATGATTATTATGATTATTATGCTTCATAGTATGATTATGACGTATATTATGGTCATCACTAAGATTATTCTGGTGGTTTTGACTATGACGATTATTATGTATATTATAACGATTACTAATGTTGTTTCCATGACAATTCTGTTTATTATTACGTTGTTATGATTATTACATTTAGTCTAACTATTACTATGATTATTACGGCTATTATGATTAATGCTACTATTACCATAATTATTATTATGATTGCTATGATTTTTGTGGTTATTATGACGGTTACTATGATTATTATGGTTGATAGTACGGTTATTATGATTATCATTCAGATTATTATGGCTGTTATGATTGTTATGGTTTTTATGGCCATTATAATCTTTATTATGATTGTTTCCAAGTATATTATTTTTATTATTATGATTATTACGATTATTATGGTTCCTAGTATGATTATGACGAATATTATGATCGTCACTAAGATTATTTTGGTGATTATGGCTATTACGATTATTATGGCTATAATCACGATTATTAAGGTTATTTCCATGATAATTCTTATTATTATTTCGATGTTATGATTACTACAGTTAGCATAACTATTACTATGGTTATTACGACTATTGTGACTGTTGCCATGATTAGTATGATTATTATTACGATTGTTATGATTGTTGTGGCTATTATGACGATTACTATGATTATTATGGTCGATAGTGTGGTTATTATGATTATTATTTAGATTATTATGCCTATCATGGTTATTATGGCTTTCATGGCTATTATAATGGTTATTATGATTGCTTCCAAGTTTATTATGGTTATTATTATGATTACTATGATTATCATGTTTCATAGTATGATTATGACGTATATTATCATAATCACTAAGATTATTTTGTTGATTATGACTATTACGATTATTATGGATATAATAACGATTATGAATGTTATTTCCAAGGTAATTCTGTTTATTATTACGTTGTTATGATTATTAGAGTTAGTCTAACTATTACTATGATTATTACGGCTATTATGACTGTTGCTATGGTTATTATGGTTGTTATTACGATTGACATCATTGTTGTGGTTATTATGACGATTACTATGATTATTATGGTTGATAGTGTGGTTATTATGATTATTATTTAGATTATTATGCCTATCATGGTTTTTATGGCTTTCATGGCTATTATAATGGTTATTATGATTGCTTCCAAGTTTATTATGGTTATTATTATGATTATTATGATTATTATGTTTCATAGTATGATTATGACGTATATTCTGATCATCACTCAGATTATTCTGGTGATTATGACTATTACGATTATTATAGCTATAATAACGATTATTAAGGTTATTTCCATGATAATTCAGTTTATTGTTACGGTGTTATGATTATTACAGGTAGTATAACTATTACTATGATTATTACGGCTATTATGGCTGTTGCTATGATTATTATGGATGTTATTACGATTGAAATCATTGTTGTGGTTATTATGACGATTACTATGATTATTATGGGTGATAGTACGGTTGTTATGATTATTATTCAGATTATTAAGTCTATTATTATTATTATGGCTTTTATGGCTATTATAATGGTTATTATGATTGTTTCCAAGATTATTATTTTTATCATTATGATTATTATGATTATTATGTTTCATAGTATGATTATGACGTATATTATGGTCATCACTAAGATTATTCTGGTGGTTTTGACTATGACGATTATTATGTATATTATAACGATTACTAATGTTGTTTCCATGACAATTCTGTTTATTATTACGTTGTTATGATTATTACAGTTAGTCTAACTATTACTATGATTATTACGGCTATTATGATTAATGCTACTATTACCATAATTATTATTATGATTGCTATGATTTTTGTGGTTATTATGACGGTTACTATGATTATTATGGTTGATAGTACGGTTATTATGATTATCATTCAGATTATTATGGCTGTTATGATTGTTATGGTTTTTATGGCCATTATAATGTTTATTATGATTGTTTCCAAGTATATTATTTTTATTATTATGATTATTACGATTATTATGGTTCCTAGTATGATTATGACGAATATTAAGATCATCACTAAGATTATAATGGCTATTATGATTATTATGGTTTTAATGGCTATCATAATGGTTATTACGATTTTTCAAGGTTTATTATGTTTATTATTATGATTATTATGATTATTATGTTTTATAGTATGATTATGACGTATATTATGATCATCACTAAGATTATTCTGGTGATTATGACTATTACGATTACTATGGCTATAATAACGGTTATTAATGTTATTTCCATCATAAATCTGTTTATTATTACGTTGTTATGATTCTTAAAGTTAGTCTAACTATTACTATGATTATTACGGCTATTATGATTGATGCTACTATTACCATAATTATTATTGTGATTGCTATGATTTTTGTGGTTATTATGACGGTTACTATGATTATTATGGTTGATAGTACGGTTATTATGATTATCATTCAGATTATTATGGCTGTTATGATTGTTATGGCTTTATGGCCATTATAATGGTTATTATGATTGTTTCCAAGTATATTATGGTTATTATTATGATTATTACGATTATTATGGTTCCTAGTATGATTATGACGAATATTAAGATCATCACTAAGATTATAATGGCTATTATGATTATAATGGTTTTTATGGCTATCATAATGGTTAATACGATTTTTCCAGGTTTATTATGGTTATTATTATGATTATTATGATTATTATGTTTTATAGTATGATTATGACGTATATTATGATCATCACTAAGATTATTCTATTGATTATGACTATGACGATTATTATGGCTATAATAACGATTATTAAGGTTATTTCCATGATAATTCTGTTTATTACAACGTTGTTATGGTTATTACAGTTAGTATAACTATTACTATGATTATTACGGCTATTATGATTGTTGCTACGATTATCATAATTATTATTATGATTGTTATGATTGTTGTGGTTAGTACGACGTTTACTATGATTATTATGGCTGATAGTATGGTTATTATGATTATCATGCAGATTATTATGGCTATTACGATTATTATGGTCTTTATGGCCATTATAATGGTTATTATGATTATTATGTTTTATAGTATGATTATGACGCATATTGCGATCATCACTAAGATTATTCTGGTGATTATGACTATTACGAATACTATGGCTATAATAACGGTTATTAATGTTATTTCCATCATAATTCTGTTTATTATTACGTTGTTATGATTATTAAAGTTAGTCTAACTATTACTATGATTATTACGGCTATTATGATTGTTGCTACGATTATCATAATTATTATTATGATTGTTATGATTTTTGTGGTTATTATGACGGTTACTATGATTATTATGGTTGATAATATGGTTATTATGATGATCATTTAGATTATTATGGCTATTACTATTATTATGGTTTTTATGGCTATTATAATGGTTATTATGATTGTTTCCAAGTTTATTATGGTTATCATTATGATTATTATGATTATTATGGTTCCTAGTATGATTATGACGAATATTAAGATCATCACTAAGATTATAATGGCTATTATGATTATTATGGTTTTTATGGCTATCATAATGGTTATTACGATTTTTCCAGGTTTATTATGGTTATTATTATGGTTATTATGATTATTATGTTTTATAGTATGATTATGACGCATATTTCGATCACCACTAAGATTATTCTGGTGATTATGACTATTACGATTATTATGGCTATAATAACGATTATTAAGGTTATTTCCATGATAATACTGTTTATTATTTCGACATTATGAATACTACAGTTAGCATAACTATTACTATGATTATTACGACTATTATGACTGCTGCTATGATTAGTATGATTATTATTAAGATTGTCATGATTCTTGTGGTTATTATGACGATTACTATGATTGTTATGGTTGATAGTGTGGTTATTATGATTATCATTTTGATTATTATGCCTATTATGGTTAGTATGGTTGTTATGGCTATTATAATGGTTATTATGGTTGCTTCCAAGTTTATTATGATTATTATTATGATTATTACGATTGTTATGTTTCATAAGGTGATTATGACGCATATTATGATCATCACTAAGATTATTCTGGTGATTATGACTATTACGATTATTATGGTTATAATAACGATTATTAAGGTTATTTCCATGATAATTCTGTTTATTATTTCGATGTTATGATTACTACAGTTAGCATAACTATTACTATGATTATTACGACTATTATGACTGTTGCTATGATTATTATGATTATTATTACGATTGTCATGATTGTTGTGGTTATTATGACGATTACTATGATTATTATGGTTGACAGTGTGGTTATTATGATTATCATTCAGAGTATTATGGCCGTTACGATTATTATGGTTTTTATGGCCATTATAATGGTTATTATGACTGTCTCCATGTATATTATGGTTATTATTATGATTATTACGATTATTATGGTTCCTAGTATGATTATGACGAATATTATGATCGTCACTAAGATTATTTTGGTGATTATGGCTATTACGATTATTATGGCTATAATCACGATTATTAAGGTTATTTCCATGATAATTCTTATTATTATTTCGATGTTATGATTACTACAGTTAGCATAACTATTACTATGGTTATTACGACTATTGTGACTGTTGCCATGATTAGTATGATTATTATTACGATTGTTATGATTGTTGTGGCTATTATGACGATTACTATGATTATTATGGTCGATAGTGTGGTTATTATGATTATTATTTAGATTATTATGCCTATCATGGTTATTATGGCTTTCATGGCTATTATAATGGTTATTATGATTGCTTCCAAGTTTATTATGGTTATTATTATGATTACTATGATTATCATGTTTCATAGTATGATTATGACGTATATTATCATAATCACTAAGATTATTTTGTTGATTATGACTATTACGATTATTATGGATATAATAACGATTATCAATGTTATTTCCAAGGTAATTCTGTTTATTATTACGTTGTTATGATTATTAGAGTTAGTCTAACTATTACTATGATTATTACGGCTATTATGACTGTTGCTATGGTTATTATGGTTGTTATTACGATTGACATCATTGTTGTGGTTATTATGACGATTACTATGATTATTATGGTTGATAGTGTGGTTATTATGATTATTATTTAGATTATTATGCCTATCATGGTTTTTATGGCTTTCATGGTTATTATAATGGTTATTATGATTGCTTCCAAGTTTATTATGGTTATTATTATGATTATTATGATTATTATGTTTCATAGTATGATTATGACGTATATTCTGATCATCACTCAGATCATTCTGGTGATTATGACTATTACGATTATTATAGCTATAATAACGATTATTAAGGTTATTTCCATGATAATTCAGTTTATTGTTACGGTGTTATGACTATTACAGGTAGTATAACTATTACTATGATTATTACGGCTATTATGGCTGTTGCTATGATTATTATGGATGTTATTACGATTGAAATCATTGTTGTGGTTATTATGACGATTACTATGATTATTATGGGTGATAGTACGGTTGTTATGATTATTATTCAGATTATTAAGTCTATTATTATTATTATGGTTTTTATGGCTATTATAATGGTTATTATGATTGTTTCCAAGATTATTATTTTTATCATTATGATTATTATGATTATTATGTTTCATAGTATGATTATGACGTATATTATGGTCATCACTAAGATTATTCTGGTGGTTTTGACTATGACGATTATTATGTATATTATAACGATTACTAATGTTGTTTCCATGACAATTCTGTTTATTATTACGTTGTTATGATTATTACAGTTAGTCTAACTATTACTATGATTATTACGGCTATTATGATTAATGCTACTATTACCATAATTATTATTATGATTGCTATGATTTTTGTGGTTATTATGACGGTTACTATGATTATTATGGTTGATAGTACGGTTATTATGATTATCATTCAGATTATTATGGCTGTTATGATTATTATGGTTTTTATGGCCATTATAATGTTTATTATGATTGTTTCCAAGTATATTATTTTTATTATTATGATTATTACGATTATTATGGTTCCTAGTATGATTATGACGAATATTATGATCATCACTAAGATTATTCTCGTGATTATGACTATTACGATTACTATGGCTATAATAACGGTTATTAATGTTGTTTCCATCATAATTCTGTTTATTATTACGTTGTTATGATTATTAAAGTGAGTCTAACTATTACTATGATTATTACGGCTATTATGATTCATGCTACTATTACCATAATTATTATTATGATTGCTATGATTTTTGTGGTTATTATGACGGTTACTATGATTATTATGGTTGATAGTACGGTTATTATGATTATAATTCAGATTATTATGGCTGTTATGATTGTTATGGTTTTTATGGCCATTATAATGGTTATTATGATTGTTTCCAAGTATATTATGGTTATTATTATGATTATTACGATTATTATGGTTCCTAGTATGATTATGACGAATATTAAGATCATCACTAAGATTATAATGGCTATTATGATTATAATGGTTTTTATGGCTATCATAATGGTTAGTACGATTTTTCCAGGTTTATTATGGTTATTATTATGATTATTATGATTATTATGTTTTATAGTATGATTATGACGTATATTATGATCATCACTAAGATTATTCTATTGATTATGACTATGACGATTATTATGGCTATAATAACGATTATTAAGGTTATTTCCATGATAATTCTGTTTATTACAACGTTGTTATGGTTATTACAGTTAGTATAACTATTACTATGATTATTACGGCTATTATGATTGTTGCTACGATTATCATAATTATTATTATGATTGTTATGATTGTTGTGGTTAGTACGACGTTTACTATGATTATTATGGCTGATAGTATGGTTATTATGATTATCATGCAGATTATTATGGCTATTACGATTATTATGGTCTTTATGGCCATTATAATGGTTATTATGATTATTATGTTTTATAGTATGATTATGACGCATATTGCGATCATCACTAAGATTATTCTGGTGATTATGACTATTACGAATACTATGGCTATAATAACGGTTATTAATGTTATTTCCATCATAATTCTGTTTATTATTACGTTGTTATGATTATTAAAGTTATTCTAACTATTACTATGATTATTACGGCTATTATGATTGTTGCTACGATTATCATAATTATTATTATGATTGTTATGATTTTTGTGGTTATTATGACGGTTACTATGATTATTATGATAATATGGTTATTATGATGATCATTTAGATTATTATGGCTATTACTATTATTATGGTTTTTATGGCTATTATAATGGTTATTATGATTGTTTCCAAGTTTATTATGGTTATCATTATGATTATTATGATTATTATGGTTCCTAGTATGATTATGACGAATATTAAGATCATCACTAAGATTATAATGGCTATTATGATTATTATGGTTTTTATGGCTATCATAATGGTTATTACGATTTTTCCAGGTTTATTATGGTTATTATTATGGTTATTATGATTATTATGTTTTATAGTATGATTATGACGCATATATCGATCACCACTAAGATTATTCTGGTGATTATGACTATTACGATTATTATGGCTATAATAACGATTATTAAGGTTATTTCCATGATAATACTGTTTATTATTTCGACATTATGAATACTACAGTTAGCATAACTATTACTATGATTATTACGACTATTATGACTGCTGCTATGATTAGTATGATTATTATTAAGATTGTCATGATTCTTGTGGTTATTATGACGATTACTATGATTGTTATGGTTGATAGTGTGGTTATTATGATTATCATTTTGATTATTATGCCTATTATGGTTAGTATGGTTGTTATGGCTATTATAATGGTTATTATGGTTGCTTCCAAGTTTATTATGATTATTATTATGATTATTACGATTGTTATGTTTCATAAGGTGATTATGACGCATATTATGATCATCACTAAGATTATTCTGGTGATTATGACTATTACGATTATTATGGTTATAATAACGATTATTAAGGTTATTTCCATGATAATTCTGTTTATTATTTCGATGTTATGATTACTACAGTTAGCATAACTATTACTATGATTATTACGAGTATTATGACTGTTGCTATGATTATTATGATTATTATTACGATTGTCATGATTGTTGTGGTTATTATGACGATTACTATGATTATTATGGTTGACAGTGTGGTTATTATGATTATCATTCAGAGTATTATGGCCGTTACGATTATTATGGTTTTTATGGCCATTATAATGGTTATTATGATTGTCTCCATGTATATTATGGTTATTATTATGATTATTACGATTATTATGGTTCCTAGTATGATTATGACGAATATTATGATCGTCACTAAGATTATTTTGGTGATTATGGCTATTACGATTATTATGGCTATAATCACGATTATTAAGGTTATTTCCATGATAATTCTTATTATTATTTCGATGTTATGATTACTACAGTTAGCATAACTATTACTATGGTTATTACGACTATTGTGACTGTTGCCATGATTAGTATGATTATTATTACGATTGTTATGATTGTTGTGGCTATTATGACGATTACTATGATTATTATGGTCGATAGTGTGGTTATTATGATTATTATTTAGATTATTATGCCTATCATGGTTATTATGGCTTTCATGGCTATTATAATGGTTATTATGATTGCTTCCAAGTTTATTATGGTTATTATTATGATTACTATGATTATCATGTTTCATAGTATGATTATGACGTATATTATCATAATCACTAAGATTATTTTGTTGATTATGACTATTACGATTATTATGGATATAATAACGATTATCAATGTTATTTCCAAGGTAATTCTGTTTATTAGTACGTTGTTATGATTATTAGAGTTAGTCTAACTATTACTATGATTATTACGGCTATTATGACTGTTGCTATGGTTATTATGGTTGTTATTACGATTGACATCATTGTTGTGGTTATTATGCCGATTACTATGACTATTATGGTTGATAGTGTGGTTATTATGATTATTATTTAGATTATTATGCCTATCATGGTTTTTATGGCTTTCATGGCTATTATAATGGTTATTATGATTGCTTCCAAGTTTATTATGGTTATTATTATGATTATTATGATTATTATGTTTCATAGTATGATTATGACGTATATTCTGATCATCACACAGATTATTCTGGTGATTATGACTATTACGATTATTATAGCTATAATAACGATTATTAAGGTTATTTCCATGATAATTCAGTTTATTGTTACGGTGTTATGATTATTACAGGTAGTATAACTATTACTATGATTATTACGGCTATTATGGCTGTTGCTATGATTATTATGGATGTTATTACGATTGAAATCATTGTTGTGGTTATTATGACGATTACTATGATTATTATGGGTGATAGTACGGTTGTTATGATTATTATTCAGATTATTAAGTCTATTATTATTATTATGGTTTTTATGGCTATTATAATGGTTATTATGATTGTTTCCAAGATTATTATTTTTATCATTATGATTATTATGATTATTATGTTTCATAGTATGATTATGACGTATATTATGGTCATCACTAAGATTATTCTGGTGGTTTTGACTATGACGATT
This sequence comes from Calliopsis andreniformis, assembly GCF_051401765.1. Lineage (NCBI taxonomy): Eukaryota > Metazoa > Arthropoda > Insecta > Hymenoptera > Andrenidae > Calliopsis > Calliopsis andreniformis. The sequence goes on along the minus strand of NW_027480776.1, from coordinate 62,225 downwards.
ATTATGTATATTATAACGATTACTAATGTTGTTTCCATGACAATTCTGTTTATTATTACGTTGTTATGATTATTACAGTTAGTCTAACTATTACTATGATTATTACGGCTATTATGATTAATGCTACTATTACCATAATTATTATTATGATTGCTATGATTTTTGTGGTTATTATGACGGTTACTATGATTATTATGGTTGATAGTACGGTTATTATGATTATCATTCAGATTATTACGGCTATTATGATTATTATGGTTTTTATGGCCATTATAATGTTTATTATGATTGTTTCCAAGTATATTATGGTTATTATTATGATTATTACGATTATTATGGTTCCTAGTATGATTATGACGAATATTAAGATCATCACTAAGATTATAATGGCTATTATGATTATTATGGTTTTAATGGATATCATAATGGTTATTACGATTTTTCCAGGTTTATTATGGTTATTATTATGATTATTATGGTTATTATGTTTTATAGTATGATTATGACGTATATTATGATCATCACTAAGATTATTCTGGTGATTATGACGATTACGATTATTATGGCTATAATAACGATCATTAAGGTTATTTCCATGATAATTCTGTTTATTACTACGTTGTTATGATTATTACAGTTAGTATAACTATTACTATGATTATTACGGCTATTATGATTAATGCTACTATTACCATAATTATTATTATGATTGCTATGATTTTTGTGGTTATTATGACGGTTACTATGATTATTATGGTTGATAGTACGGTTATTATGATTATCATTCAGATTATTATGGCTGTTATGATTGTTATGGTTTTTATGGCCATTATAATGGTTATTATGATTGTTTCCAAGTATATTATGGTTATTATTATGATTATTACGATTATTATGGTTCCTAGTATGATTATGACGAATATTATGATCGTCACTAAGATTATTTTGGTGATTATGGCTATTACGATTATTATGGCTATAATCACGATTATTAAGGTTATTTCCATGATAATTCTTATTATTATTTCGATGTTATGATTACTACAGTTAGCATAACTATTACTATGGTTATTACGACTATTGTGACTGTTGCCATGATTAGTATGATTATTATTACGATTGTTATGATTGTTGTGGCTATTATGACGATTACTATGATTATTATGGTCGATAGTGTGGTTATTATGATTATTATTTAGATTATTATGCCTATCATGGTTATTATGGGTTTCATGGCTATTATAATGGTTGTTATGATTGTTTCCAAGTTTATTATGGTTATTATTATGATTACTATGATTATTATGTTTCATAGTATGATTATGACGTATATTATCATAATCACTAAGATTATTTTGTGGATTATGACTATTACGATTATTATGGATATAATAACGATTATCAATGTTATTTCCAAGGTAATTCTGTTTATTACAACGTTGTTATGATTATTAGAGTTAGTCTAACTATTACTATGATTATTACGGCTATTATGATTGTTGCTACGATTATCATAATTATTATTATGATTGTTATGATTGTTGTGGTTAGTACGACGTTTACTATGATTATTATGGCTGATAGTATGGTTATTATGATTATCATGCAGATTATTATGGCTATTACGATTATTATGGTCTTTATGGCCATTATAATGGTTATTATGATTATTATGTTTTATAGTATGATTATGACGCATATTACGATCATCACTAAGATTATTCTGGTGGTTTTGACTATGACGATTATTATGTATATTATAACGATTACTAATGTTGTTTCCATGACAATTCTGTTTATTATTACGTTGTTATGATTATTACAGTTAGTCTAACTATTACTATGATTATTACGGCTATTATGATTAATGCTACTATTACCATAATTATTATTATGATTGCTATGATTTTTGTGGTTATTATGACGGTTACTATGATTATTATGGTTGATAGTACGGTTATTATGATTATCATTCAGATTATTACGGCTATTATGATTATTATGGTTTTTATGGCCATTATAATGTTTATTATGATTGTTTCCAAGTATATTATGGTTATTATTATGATTATTACGATTATTATGGTTCCTAGTATGATTATGACGAATATTAAGATCATCACTAAGATTATAATGGCTATTATGATTATTATGGTTTTAATGGATATCATAATGGTTATTACGATTTTTCCAGGTTTATTATGGTTATTATTATGATTATTATGGTTATTATGTTTTATAGTATGATTATGACGTATATTATGATCATCACTAAGATTATTCTGGTGATTATGACGATTACGATTATTATGGCTATAATAACGATCATTAAGGTTATTTCCATGATAATTCTGTTTATTACTACGTTGTTATGATTATTACAGTTAGTATAACTATTACTATGATTATTACGGCTATTATGATTAATGCTACTATTACCATAATTATTATTATGATTGCTATGATTTTTGTGGTTATTATGACGGTTACTATGATTATTATGGTTGATAGTACGGTTATTATGATTATCATTCAGATTATTATGGCTGTTATGATTGTTATGGTTTTTATGGCCATTATAATGGTTATTATGATTGTTTCCAAGTATATTATGGTTATTATTATGATTATTACGATTATTATGGTTCCTAGTATGATTATGACGAATATTATGATCGTCACTAAGATTATTTTGGTGATTATGGCTATTACGATTATTATGGCTATAATCACGATTATTAAGGTTATTTCCATGATAATTCTTATTATTATTTCGATGTTATGATTACTACAGTTAGCATAACTATTACTATGGTTATTACGACTATTGTGACTGTTGCCATGATTAGTATGATTATTATTACGATTGTTATGATTGTTGTGGCTATTATGACGATTACTATGATTATTATGGTCGATAGTGTGGTTATTATGATTATTATTTAGATTATTATGCCTATCATGGTTATTATGGGTTTCATGGCTATTATAATGGTTGTTATGATTGTTTCCAAGTTTATTATGGTTATTATTATGATTACTATGATTATTATGTTTCATAGTATGATTATGACGTATATTATCATAATCACTAAGATTATTTTGTGGATTATGACTATTACGATTATTATGGATATAATAACGATTATCAATGTTATTTCCAAGGTAATTCTGTTTATTACAACGTTGTTATGATTATTAGAGTTAGTCTAACTATTACTATGATTATTACGGCTATTATGATTGTTGCTACGATTATCATAATTATTATTATGATTGTTATGATTGTTGTGGTTAGTACGACGTTTACTATGATTATTATGGCTGATAGTATGGTTATTATGATTATCATGCAGATTATTATGGCTATTACGATTATTATGGTCTTTATGGCCATTATAATGGTTATTATGATTATTATGTTTTATAGTATGATTATGACGCATATTACGATCATCACTAAGATTATTCTGGTGATTATGACTATTACGAATACTATGGCTATAATAACGGTTATTAATGTTATTTCCATTATAATTCTGTTTATTATTACGTTGTTATGATTATTAAAGTTAGTCTAACTATTACTATGATTATTACGGCTATTATGATTGTTGCTACGATTATCATAATTGTTATTATGATTGTTATGATTTTTGTGGTTATTATGACGGTTACTATGATTATTATGGTTGATAATATGGTTATTATGATGATCATTTAGATTATTATGGCTATTACTATTATTATGGTTTTTATGGCTATTATAATGGTTATTATGATTGTTTCCAAGTTTATTATGGTTATCATTATGATTATTATGATTATTACGGTTCCTAGTATGATTATGACGAATATTAAGATCATCACTAAGATTATAATGGCTATTATGATTATTATGGTTTTTATGGCTATCATAATGGTTATTACGATTTTTCCAGGTTTATTATGGTTATTATTATGATTATTATGATTATTATGTTTCATAGTATGATTATGACGTATATTATGATAATCGTTCAGTTTATTCTGGTGATTATGACTATGACGATTATTATGGCTACAATAACGATTATTAAGGTTATTTCCATGATAATTCTGTTTATGACTACGTTGTTATGATTATTACAGTTAGTATATCAATTACTATAATTATTACGGCTATTATGACTGTTGCTACGATTATCATAATTATTATTATGATTGTTATGATTGTTGTGGTTATTATGACGGTTACCATGATTATTATAGTTGACAGTATGGTTATTATGATTATCATTCAGATTATTATGGCTATTATGATTATTATGGTCTTTATGGCCATTATAATGGTTATTATGATAGTTTCCAAGTTTATTATGGTTATCATTATGATTATTATGATTATTATGTTTCACAGTGTGATTATGACGAATATTATGATCATCACTAAGATTATTCTGGTGATTACGTCTATCACGATTATTATGGCTATAATAATGATTATTAAGGTTACTTCGATGATTATTCTGTTTATTATAACGATGTTATAATTATTACAGTTAGTATAACTATTACTATGATCATTACGGCTATTATGATTGTTGCTATGATTATTAGGATTATTACTACGATTGTTATGATTGTTGTGGTTATTATGTCGGTTACTATGATTATTATGGTTGATAGTTTGGTTATTATAATTACCATTCAGATTATTACGGCTATTATGATTACTATGGTTTTTATGGATATTATAATGGTTATTATGATTGTCTCCAAGTATATTATGGTTATTATTATGATTATTACGATTATTATGGTTCCTAGTATGATTATGACGAATATTAAGATCATCACTAAGATTATAATGGCTATTATGATTATTATGGTTTTAATGGATATCATAATGGTTATTACGATTTTTCCAGGTTTATTATGGTTATTATTATGATTATTATGGTTATTATGTTTTATAGTTTGATTATGACGTATATTATGATCATCACTAAGATTATTCTGGTGATTATGACTATTACGATTATTATGGCTATAATAACGATCATTAAGGTTATTTCCATGATAATTCTGTTTATTACTACGTTGTTATGATTATTACAGTTAGTATAACTATTACTATGATTATTACGGCTATTATGATTGTTGCTACGATTATCATAATTATTATTATGATTGTTATGATTGTTGTGGTTATTATGTCGTTTACTATGATTATTATGGTTGATAGTATGGTTATTATGATTATCATTCAGATTATTATGGCTATTATCATTATTGTGGTTTTTATGGCCATTATAATGGTTATTATGATTATTATGTTTTATAGTATGATTATGACGCATATTTCGATCATCACTAAGATTATTCCGGTGATTATGACTATTACGATTATTATGGCTATAATAACGATTATTAAGGTTATTTCCATGATAATACTGTTTATTATTTCGACGTTATGAATACTACAGTTAGCATAACTATTACTACGATTATTACGACTATTATGACTGCTGCTATGATTAGTATGATTATTATTAAGATTGTCATGATTCTTGTGGTTATTATGACGATTACTATGATTGTTATGGTTGATAGTATGGTTATTATGATTATCATGCAGATTATTATGGCTATTACGATTATTATGGTCTTTATGGCCATTATAATGGTTATTATGATTGTTTCCAAGATTATTATTTTTATCATTATGATTATTATGATTATTATGTTTCATAGTATGATTATGACGTATATTATGGTCATCACTAAGATTATTCTGGTGGTTTTGACTATGACGATTATTATGTATATTATAACGATTACTAATGTTGTTTCCATGACAATTCTGTTTATTATTACGTTGTTATGATTATTACAGTTAGTCTAACTATTACTATGATTATTACGGCTATTATGATTAATGCTACTATTACCATAATTATTATTATGATTGCTATGATTTTTGTGGTTATTATGACGGTTACTATGATTATTATGGTTGATAGTACGGTTATTATGATTATCATTCAGATTATTATGGCTGTTATGATTGTTATGGTTTTTATGGCCATTATAATGTTTATTATGATTGTTTCCAAGTATATTATTTTTATTATTATGATTATTACGATTATTATGGTTCCTAGTATGATTATGACGAATATTATGATCGTCACTAAGATTATTTTGGTGATTATGGCTATTACGATTATTATGGCTATAATCACGATTATTAAGGTTATTTCCATGATAATTCTTATTATTATTTCGATGTTATGATTACTACAGTTAGCATAACTATTACTATGGTTATTACGACTATTGTGACTGTTGCCATGATTAGTATGATTATTATTACGATTGTTATGATTGTTGTGGCTATTATGACGATTACTATGATTATTATGGTCGATAGTGTGGTTATTATGATTATTATTTAGATTATTATGCCTATCATGGTTATTATGGCTTTCATGGCTATTATAATGGTTGTTATGATTGTTTCCAAGTATATTATTTTTATTATTATGATTATTACGATTATTATGGTTCCTAGTATGATTATGACGAATATTATGATCATCACTAAGATTATTCTCGTGATTATGACTATTACGATTACTATGGCTATAATAACGGTTATTAATGTTGTTTCCATCATAATTCTGTTTATTATTACGTTGTTATGATTATTAAAGTGAGTCTAACTATTACTATGATTATTACGGCTATTATGATTCATGCTACTATTACCATAATTATTATTATGATTGCTATGATTTTTGTGGTTATTATGACGGTTACTATGATTATTATGGTTGATAGTACGGTTATTATGATTATAATTCAGATTATTATGGCTGTTATGATTGTTATGGTTTTTATGGCCATTATAATGGTTATTATGATTGTTTCCAAGTATATTATGGTTATTATTATGATTATTACGATTATTACGGTTCCTAGTATGATTATGACGAATATTAAGATCATCACTAAGATTATAATGGCTATTATGATTATAATGGTTTTTATGGCTATCATAATGGTTAGTACGATTTTTCCAGGTTTATTATGGTTATTATTATGATTATTATGATTATTATGTTTTATAGTATGATTATGACGTATATTATGATCATCACTAAGATTATTCTATTGATTATGACTATGACGATTATTATGGCTATAATAACGATTATTAAGGTTATTTCCATGATAATTCTGTTTATTACAACGTTGTTATGGTTATTACAGTTAGTATAACTATTACTATGATTATTACGGCTATTATGATTGTTGCTACGATTATCATAATTATTATTATGATTGTTATGATTGTTGTGGTTAGTACGACGTTTACTATGATTATTATGGCTGATAGTATGGTTATTATGATTATCATGCAGATTATTATGGCTATTACGATTATTATGCTCTTTATGGCCATTATAATGGTTATTATGATTATTATGTTTTATAGTATGATTATGACGCATATTGCGATCATCACTAAGATTATTCTGGTGATTATGACTATTACGAATACTATGGCTATAATAACGGTTATTAATGTTATTTCCATCATAATTCTGTTTATTATTACGTTGTTATGATTATTAAAGTTAGTCTAACTATTACTATGATTATTACGGCTATTATGATTGTTGCTACGATTATCATAATTATTATTATGATTGTTATGATTTTTGTGGTTATTATGACGGTTACTATGATTATTATGATAATATGGTTATTATGATGATCATTTAGATTATTATGGCTATTACTATTATTATGGTTTTTATGGCTATTATAATGGTTATTATGATTGTTTCCAAGTTTATTATGGTTATCATTATGATTATTATGATTATTATGGTTCCTAGTATGATTATGACGAATATTAAGATCATCACTAAGATTATAATGGCTATTATGATTATTATGGTTTTTATGGCTATCATAATGGTTATTACGATTTTTCCAGGTTTATTATGGTTATTATTATGGTTATTATGATTATTATGTTTTATAGTATGATTATGACGCATATTTCGATCACCACTAAGATTATTCTGGTGATTATGACTATTACGATTATTATGGCTATAATAACGATTATTAAGGTTATTTCCATGATAATACTGTTTATTATTTCGACATTATGAATACTACAGTTAGCATAACTATTACTATGATTATTACGACTATTATGACTGCTGCTATGATTAGTATGATTATTATTAAGATTGTCATGATTCTTGTGGTTATTATGACGATTACTATGATTGTTATGGTTGATAGTGTGGTTATTATGATTATCATTTTGATTATTATGCCTATTATGGTTAGTATGGTTGTAATGGCTATTATAATGGTTATTATGGTTGCTTCCAAGTTTATTATGATTATTATTATGATTATTACGATTGTTATGTTTCATAAGGTGATTATGACGCATATTATGATCATCACTAAGATTATTCTGGTGATTATGACTATTACGATTATTATGGTTATAATAACGATTATTAAGGTTATTTCCATGATAATTCTGTTTATTATTTCGATGTTATGATTACTACAGTTAGCATAACTATTACTATGATTATTACGACTATTATGACTGTTGCTATGATTATTATGATTATTATTACGATTGTCATGATTGTTGTGGTTATTATGACGATTACTATGATTATTATGGTTGACAGTGTGGTTATTATGATTATCATTCAGAGTATTATGGCCGTTACGATTATTATGGTTTTTATGGCCATTATAATGGTTATTATGATTGTCTCCATGTATATTATGGTTATTATTATGATTATTACGATTATTATGGTTCCTAGTATGATTATGACGAATATTATGATCGTCACTAAGATTATTTTGGTGATTATGGCTATTACGATTATTATGGCTATAATCACGATTATTAAGGTTATTTCCATGATAATTCTTATTATTATTTCGATGTTATGATTACTACAGTTAGCATAACTATTACTATGGTTATTACGACTATTGTGACTGTTGCCATGATTAGTATGATTATTATTACGATTGTTATGATTGTTGTGGCTATTATGACGATTACTATGATTATTATGGTCGATAGTGTGGTTATTATGATTATTATTTAGATTATTATGCCTATCATGGTTATTATGGCTTTCATGGCTATTATAATGGTTATTATGATTGCTTCCAAGTTTATTATGGTTATTATTATGATTACTATGATTATCATGTTTCATAGTATGATTATGACGTATATTATCATAATCACTAAGATTATTTTGTTGATTATGACTATTACGATTATTATGGATATAATAACGATTATCAATGTTATTTCCAAGGTAATTCTGTTTATTATTACGTTGTTATGATTATTAGAGTTAGTCTAACTATTACTATGATTATTACGGCTATTATGACTGTTGCTATGGTTATTATGGTTGTTATTACGATTGACATCATTGTTGTGGTTATTATGACGATTACTATGACTATTATGGTTGATAGTGTGGTTATTATGATTATTATTTAGATTTTTATGCCTATCATGGTTTTTATGGCTTTCATGGCTATTATAATGGTTATTATGATTGCTTCCAAGTTTATTATGGTTATTATTATGATTATTATGATTATTATGTTTCATAGTATGATTATGACGTATATTCTGATCATCCCTCAGATTATTCTGGTGATTATGACTATTACGATTATTATAGCTATAATAACGATTATTAAGGTTATTTCCATGATAATTCAGTTTATTGTTACGGTGTTATGATTATTACAGGTAGTATAACTATTACTATGATTATTACGGCTATTATGGCTGTTGCTATGATTATTATGGATGTTATTACGATTGAAATCATTGTTGTGGTTATTATGACGATTACTATGATTATTATGGGTGATAGTACGGTTGTTATGATTATTATTCAGATTATTAAGTCTATTATTATTATTATGGTTTTTATGGCTATTATAATGGTTATTATGATTGTTTCCAAGATTATTATTTTTATCATTATGATTATTATGATTATTATGTTTCATAGTATGATTATGACGTATATTATGGCCATCACTAAGATTATTTTGTTGATTATGACTATTACGATTATTATGGATATAATAACGATTATCAATGTTATTTCCAAGGTAATTCTGTTTATTATTACGTTGTTATGATTATTAGAGTTAGTCTAACTATTACTATGATTATTACGGCTATTATGACTGTTGCTATGGTTATTATGGTTGTTATTACGATTGACATCATTGTTGTGGTTATTATGACGATTACTATGATTATTATGGTTGATAGTGTGGTTATTATGATTATTATTTAGATTATTATGCCTATCATGGTTTTTATGGCTTTCATGGCTATTATAATGGTTATTATGATTGCTTCCAAGTTTATTATGGTTATTATTATGATTATTATGATTATTATGTTTCATAGTATGATTATGACGTATATTCTGGTCATCACTCAGATTATTCTGGTGATTATGACTATTACGATTATTATAGCTATAATAACGATTATTAAGGTTATTTCCATGATAATTCAGTTTATTGTTACGGTGTTATGATTATTACAGGTAGTGTAACTATTACTATGATTATTACGGCTATTATGGCTGTTGCTATGATTATTATGGATGTTATTACGATTGAAATCATTGTTGTGGTTATTATGACGATTACTATGATTATTATGGGTGATAGTACGGTTGTTATGATTATTATTCAGATTATTAAGTCTATTATTATTATTATGGTTTTTATGGCTATTATAATGGTTATTATGATTGTTTCCAAGATTATTATTTTTTCATTATGATTATTATGATTATTATGTTTCATAGTATGATTATGACGTATATTATGGTCATCACTAAGATTATTCTGGTGGTTTTGACTATGACGATTATTATGTATATTATAACGATTACTAATGTTGTTTCCATGACAATTCTGTTTATTAATACGTTGTTATGATTATTACAGTTAGTCTAACTATTACTATGATTATTACGGCTATTATGATTAATGCTACTATTACCATAATTATTATTATGATTGCTATGATTTTTGTGGTTATTATGACGGTTACTATGATTATTATGGTTGATAGTACGGTTATTATGATTATCATTCAGATTATTATGGCTGTTATGATTGTTATGGTTTTTATGGCCATTATAATGTTTATTATGATTGTTTCCAAGTATATTATTTTTATTATTATGATTATTACGATTATTATGGTTCCTAGTATGATTATGACGAATATTATGATCGTCACTAAGATTATTTTGGTGATTATGGTTATTACGATTATTATGGCTATAATCACGATTATTAAGGTTATTTCCATGATAATTCTTATTATTATTTCGATGTTATGATTACTACAGTTAGCATAACTATTACTATGGTTATTACGACTATTGTGACTGTTGCCATGATTAGTATGATTATTATTACGATTGTTATGATTGTTGTGGCTATTATGACGATTACTATGATTATTATGGTCGATAGTGTGGTTATTATGATTATTATTTAGATTATTATGCCTATCATGGTTATTATGGCTTTCATGGCTATTATAATGGTTGTTATGATTGCTTCCAAGTTTATTATGGTTATTATTATGATTACTATGATTATTATGTTTCATAGTATGATTATGACGTATATTATCATAATCACTAAGATTATTTATGGATTATGACTATTACGATTATTATGGATATAATAACGATTATCAATGTTATTTCCAAGGTAATTCTGTTTATTATTACGTTGTTATGATTATTAGAGTTAGTCTAACTATTACTATGATTATTACGGCTATTATGACTGTTGCTATGGTTATTATGGTTGTTATTACGATTGACATCATTGTTGTGGTTATTATGACGATTACTATGATTATTATGGTTGATAGTGTGGTTATTATGATTATTATTTAGATTATTATGCCTATCATGGTTATTATGGCTTTCATGGCTATTATAATGGTTATTATGATTGCTTCCAAGTTTATTATGGTTATTATTATGATTATTATGATTATTTTGTTTCATAGTATGATTATGACGTATATTCTGATCATCACTCAGATTATTCTGGTGATTATGACTATTACGATTATTATAGCTATAATAACGATTATTAAGGTTATTTCCATGATAATTCAGTTTATTGTTACGGTGTTATGATTATTACAGGTAGTATAACTATTACTATGATTATTACGGCTATTATGACTGTTGCTATGATTATTATGGATGTTATTACGATTGAAATCATTGTTGTGGTTATTATGACGATTACTATGATTATTATGGGTGATAGTACGGTTGTTATGATTATTATTCAGATTATTAAGTCTATTATTATTATTATGGTTTTTATGGCTATTATAATGGTTATTATGATTGTTTCCAAGATTATTATTTTTATCATTATGATTATTATGATTATTATGTTTCATAGTATGATTATGACGTATATTATGGTCATCACTAAGATTATTTTGTTGATTATGACTATTACGATTATTATGGATATAATAACGATTATCAATGTTATTTCCAAGGTAATTCTGTTTATTATTACGTTGTTATGATTATTAGAGTTAGTCTAACTATTACTATGATTATTACGGCTATTATGACTGTTGCTATGGTTATTATGGTTGTTATTACGATTGACATCATTGTTGTGGTTATTATGACGATTACTATGATTATTATGGTTGATAGTGTGGTTATTATGATTATTATTTAGATTATTATGCCTATCATGGTTTTTATGGCTTTCATGGCTATTATAATGGTTATTATGATTGCTTCCAAGTTTATTATGGTTATTATTATGATTATTATGATTATTATGTTTCATAGTATGATTATGACGTATATTCTGATCATCACTCAGATTATTCTGGTGATTATGACTATTACGATTATTATAGCTATAATAACGATTATTAAGGTTATTTCCATGATAATTCAGTTTATTGTTACGGTGTTATGATTATTACAGGTAGTGTAACTATTACTTTGATTATTACGGCTATTATGGCTGTTGCTATGATTATTATGGATGTTATTACGATTGAAATCATTGTTGTGGTTATTATGACGATTACTATGATTATTATGGGTGATAGTACGGTTGTTATGATTATTATTCAGATTATTAAGTCTATTATTATTATTATGGTTTTTATGGCTATTATAATGGTTATTATGATTGTTTCCAAGATTATTATTTTTATCATTATGGTTATTATGATTATTATGTTTCATAGTATGATTATGACGTATATTATGGTCATCACTAAGATTATTCTGGTGGTTTTGACTATGACGATTATTATGTATATTATAACGATTACTAATGTTGTTTCCATGACAATTCTGTTTATTATTACGTTGTTATGATTATTACAGTTAGTCTAACTATTACTATGATTATTACGGCTAATATGATTAATGCTACTATTACCATAATTATTATTATGATTGCTATGATTTTTGTGGTTATTATGACGGTTACTATGATTATTATGGTTGATAGTACGGTTATTATGATTATCATTCAGATTACTATGGCTGTTATGATTGTTATGGTTTTTATGGCCATTATAATGTTTATTATGATTGTTTCCAAGTATATTATTTTTATTATTATGATTATTACGATTATTATGGTTCCTAGTATGATTATGACGAATATTAAGATCATCACTAAGATTATAATGGCTATTATGATTATTATGGTTTTAATGGCTATCATAATGGTTATTACGATTTTTCAAGGTTTATTATGTTTATTATTATGATTATTATGATTATTATGTTTTATAGTATGATTATGACGTATATTATGATCATCACTAAGATTATTCTGGTGATTATGACTATTACGATTACTATGGCTATAATAACGGTTATTAATGTTATTTCCATCATAAATCTGTTTATTATTACGTTGTTATGATTATTAAAGTTAGTCTAACTATTACTATGATTATTACGGCTATTATGATTGATGCTACTATTACCATAATTATTATTGTGATTGCTATGATTTTTGTGGTTATTATGACGGTTACTATGATTATTATGGTTGATAGTACGGTTATTATGATTATCATTCAGATTATTATGGCTGTTATGATTGTTATGGTTTTTATGGCCATTATAATGGTTATTATGATTGTTTCCAAGTATATTATGGTTATTATTATGATTATTACGATTATTATGGTTCCTAGTATGATTATGACGAATATTAAGATCATCACTAAGATTATAATGGCTATTATGATTATAATGGTTTTTATGGCTATCATAATGGTTAATACGATTTTTCCAGGTTTATTATGTTTATTATTATGATTATTATGATTATTATGTTTTATAGTATGATTATGACGTATATTATGATCATCACTAAGATTATTCTGGTGATTATGACTATTACGATTATTATGGCTATAATAACGATTATTAAGGTTATTTCCATGATAATTCTGTTTATGACTACGTTGTTACGATTATTACAGTTAGTATATCAATTACTATAATTATTACGGCTATTATGACTGTTGCTACGATTATCATAATTATTATTATGATTGTTATGATTGTTGTGGTTATTATGACGGTTGCTATGATTGTTATAGTTGATAGTATGGTTATTATGATTATCATTCAGATTATTATGGCTATTATGATTATTATGGTCTTTATGGCCATTATAATGGTTATTATGATTGTTTCCAAGTATATTATGGTTATTATTATGATTATTACGATTATTATGGTTCCTAGTATGATTACGACGAATATTATGATCATCACGAAGTTTATAATGGCTATTATGGTTATTATGGCTTCTATGGCTATCATAATGGTTATTACCATTTTTCCTGGTTCATTATGGTTATTATTATGATTATTCTGATTATTATGTTTTATAGTATGATTATGACGTATATTATGATCATCACTAAGATTATTCTGGTGATTATGGCTATTACGATTATTATGGTTACAATAACTGTTATAAAGGTTATTTCCATGACAATTCTGTTTATTACTACGATGTTATGATTATTACAGTTAGTATAACTATTACTATGATTATTGCGGCTATTATGATTGTTGCTCTGATTATTAGGATTATTACTACGATTGTTATGATTGTAGTGGTTATTATGGCGGTTACTATGATTATTATGGTTGATAGTATGGTTATTATAATTACCATTCAGATTATTACGGCTATTATGATTACTATGGTTTTTATGGATATTATAATGGTTATTATGATTGTCTCCAAGTATATTATGGTTATTATTATGATTATTACGATTATTATGGTTCCTAGTATGATTATGACGAATATTAAGATCATCACTAAGATTATAATGGCTATTATGATTATTATGGTTTTAATGGATATCATAATGGTTATTACGATTTTTCCAGGTTTATTATGGTTATTATTATGATTATTATGGTTATTATGTTTTATAGTTTGATTATGACGTATATTATGATCATCACTAAGATTATTCTGGTGATTATGACTATTACGATTATTATGGCTATAATAACGATCATTAAGGTTATTTCCACGATAATTCTGTTTATTACTACATTGTTATGATTATTACAGTTAGTATAACTATTACTATGATTATTACGGCTATTATGATTGTTGCTACGATTATCATAATTATTATTATGATTGTTATGATTGTTGTGGTTATTATGTCGTTTACTATGATTATTATGGTTGATAGTATGGTTATTATGATTATCATTCAGATTATTATGGCTATTATCATTATTGTGGTTTTTATGGCCATTATAATGGTTATTATGATTATTATGTTTTATAGTATGATTATGACGCATATTTCGATCATCACTAAGATTATTCCGGTGATTATGACTATTACGATTATTATGGCTATAATAACGATTATTAAGGTTATTTCCATGATAATACTGTTTATTATTTCGACGTTATGAATACTACAGTTAGCATAACTATTACTACGATTATTACGACTATTATGACTGCTGCTATGATTAGTATGATTATTATTAAGGTTGTCATGATTCTTGTGGTTATTATGACGATTACTATGATTGTTATGGTTGATAGTGTGGTTATTATGATTATCATTTTGATTATTATGCCTATTATGGTTAGTATGGTTGTTATGGCTATTGTAATGGTTATTATGGTTGCTTCCAAGTTTATTATGATTATTATTATGATTATTACGATTGTTATGTTTCATAAGGTGATTATGACGAATATTATGATCATCACTAAGATTATTCTGGTGATTATGACTATTACGATTATTATGGTTATAATAACGATTATTAAGGTTATTTCCATGATAATTCTGTTTATTATTTCGATGTTATGATTACTACAGTTAGCATAACTATTACTATGATTATTACGACTATTATGACTGTTGCTATGATTATTATGATTATTATTACGATTGTCATGATTGTTGTGGTTATTATGACGATTACTATGATTATTATGGTTGACAGTGTGGTTATTATGATTATCATTCAGATTATTATGGCCATTATGATTATTATGGTTTTTATGGCCATTATAATGGTTATTATGATTGTCTCCATGTATATTATGGTTATTATTATGATTATTACGATTATTATGGTTCCTAGTATGATTATGACGAATATTATGATCGTCACTAAGATTATTTTGGTGATTATGACTATTACGATTATTATGGCTATAATCACGATTATTAAGGTTATTTCCATGATAATTCTTATTATTATTTCGATGTTATGATTACTACAGTTAGCATAACTATTACTATGGTTATTACGACTATTGTGACTGTTGCCATGATTAGTATGATTATTATTACGATTGTTATGATTGTTGTGGCTATTATGACGATTACTATGATTATTATGGTCGATAGTGTGGTTATTATGATTATTATTTAGATTATTATGCCTATCATGGTTATTATGGCTTTCATGGCTATTATAATGGTTGTTATGATTGCTTCCAAGTTTATTATGGTTATTATTATGATTACTATGATTATTATGTTTCATAGTATGATTATGACGTATATTATCATAATCACTAAGATTATTTTGTGGATTATGACTATTACGATTATTATGGATATAATAACGATTATCAATGTTATTTCCAAGGTAATTCTGTTTATTATTACGTTGTTATGATTATTAGAGTTAGTCTAACTATTACTATGATTATTACGGCTATTATGACTGTTGCTATGGTTATTATGGTTGTTATTACGATTGACATCATTGTTGTGGTTATTATGACGATTACTATGATTATTATGGTTGATAGTGTGGTTATTATGATTATTATATAGATTATTATGCCTATCATGGTTATTATGGCTTTCATGGCTATTATAATGGTTATTATGATTGCTTCCAAGTTTATTATGGTTATTATTATGATTATTATGATTATTTTGTTTCATAGTATGATTATGACGTATATTCTGATCATCACTCAGATTATTCTGGTGATTATGACTATTACGATTATTATAGCTATAATAACGATTATTAAGGTTATTTCCATGATAATTCTGTTTATTACTACGTTGTTATGATTATTACAGTTAGTATAACTATTACTATGAGAATTACGGCTATTATGATTGTTTCTACGATTATCATAATTATTATTATGATTGTTATGATTGTTGTGGTTATTATGACGTTTACTATGATTATTATGGTTGATAGTATGGTTATTATGATTATCATTCAGATTATTATGGCTATTATGATTATTGTGCTTTTTATGTCGCCTTATAATGGTTATTGTGATTATTATGTTTTATAGTATGATTATGACGCATATTACGATCATCACTAAAATTATTCTGGTGATTATGACTATTACGATTACTATGGCTATAATAACGGTTATTAATGTTATTTCCATCATAATTCTGTTTATTATTACGTTGTTATGATTATTAAAGTTAGTCTAACTATTACTATGATTATTACGGCTATTATGATTGATGCTACTATTACCATAATTATTATTATGATTGCTATGATTTTTGTGGTTATTATGACGGTTACTATGATTATTATGGTTGATAGTGCGGTTATTATGATTATTATTTAGATTATTATGGCGGTTACGTTTATTATGGTTTTTATGGCCATCATAATGGTTATTATGATTGCTTCCAAGTTTATTATGGTTATTATTATGATTAATATGATTATTATGTTTCATAGTATGATTATGACGAATATTATGATCATCACTAAGATTATTCTGGTGGTTTAGACTATGACGATTATTATGGCTATAATAACGATTATTAATGTTATTTCCAAGGTAATTCTGTGTATTATTACGTTGGTATGATTATTATAGCTAGTATAAATATTACTTTGATTATTACGGCTATTATGACTGTTACTATGGTTATTATGGTTGTTACTACGATTGACATCATTGTTGTAGTTATTATGACGATTGCTATGATGATTATGGGTGATAGTATGGTTGTTATGGTTATTATCCAAATTATTATGTCTATTATTATTATTATGGTATTTATGGCTATTATAATGGGTATTATGATTGCTTCCAAGTTTATTATGGTTATTATTATGATTATTACGGTTATTATGTTTCATAGTGTGATTATGACGAATATTATGATCATCACTAAGATTATTCTGGTGATTATGATTATTACGGTTATTATGGCTATAATAATGATTACTAAGATACTTTCCGTGATAATTCTGTTTATTATTACGTCGTTATGATTATTACAGTTAGTGCAACTATTACTATGATTTTTACGGCTATTATGATTATTGCTATGATTATTATGATTATTATTACGATTGTTATGATTGTTGTGGTTATTATGACGATTACTATGATTATTATGGTTGATAGTGTGGTTATTATGATTATCATTTTGATTATTATGCCTATTATGGTTATTATGGTTTTTATGGCCATCATAATGGTTATTATGGTTGCTTCCAAGTTTATTATGGTTATTATTATGATTAATATGATTATTATATTTCATAGTATGATTATGACGAATGTTATGATCATCACTAAGATTATTCTGGTGGTTTTGACTATGACGATTATTATGGGTATAATAACGGTTATTAATGTTATTTCCAAGGTAATTCTGTTTATTATTACGTTGTTATGATTATTAGAGTTAGTCTAACTATTACTACGATTATTACGGCTATTATGATTGTTGCTACGATTATCCTAGTTATTATTATGATTGCTATGATTTTTGTGGTTATTGTGACGGTTACTATGATTATTATGGTTGATAGTACGGTTATTATGATTAACATTCAGATTATTATGGCTATTATGATTATTATAGTTTTTATGGCCATTATAATGGTTATTATGATTCTTTCCAAGTTTATTATGGTTCTTCGTATGATTATTATGATTGTTATGTTTCATAGTATGATTATGACGTATATTATCATAATCACTAAGATTATTCTGGTGATTATGACTATTACGATTATTATGGCTATAATAACGATTATTAAGGCTATTCCCATGATAATTCTGTTTATTATTTCGATGTTATGATTACTACAGTTAGCATAACTACTACTATGATTATTACGACTATTATGACTGTTGCTATGATTATTATGATTATTATTACGATTGTTATGATTGTTGTTGTTATTATGACGATTACTATGATTATTATGGTTGATAGTATGGTTACTATGATTATCATGCAGATTATTATGGCTGTTACGATTATTATGGCTTTTATGGCCATTATAATGGTTATTATGATTGTTTCCAAGTTTATTATGGTTATTATTATGAATATTACGATTGTTATGTTTCATAGTGTGATTATGACGAATATTATGATCATCACTAAGATTATTCTGGTGATTATGACTATTACGATTATTATGGCTATAATAACGATTATTAACGTTATTTCCATGATAATTCTGTTTATTACTACGTTGTTATGATTACTACAGTTAGTATAACCATTACTATGATTATTACGGCTATTATGATTGTTGCTACGATTATCATAATTATTATTATGATTGTTATGATTGTTGTGGTTATTATGACGTTTACTATGATTATTATGGTTGATAGTATGGTTATTATGATTATCATTCAGATTATTATGGCTATTATGATTATTGTGTTTTTTATGGCCATTATAATGGTTATTATGATTATTATGTTTTATAGTATGATTATGACGTATATTATGATCATCACTAAGATTATTCTGGTGATTATGACTATTACGACTATTATGGCTATAATAAAGATTATTAATGTTATTTCCATCATAATTCTGTTTATTATTACGTTGTTATGATTATTAAAGTTGGTCTAACTATTACTATCATTATTACGGCTATTATGATTGTTGCTACGATTATCATAATTATTATTATGACTGTTATGATTTTTGTGGTTATTATGACGGTTACTATGATTATTATGGTTGATAGTGCGGTTATTATGATTATTATTTGGATTATTATGACGGTTACGTTTATTATGGTTTTTATGGCCATCATAATGGTTATTATGATTGCTTCCAAGTTTATTATGGTTATTATTATGATTAATCTGATTATTATGTTTCATAGTATGATTATGACGAATATTATGATCATCACTAAGATTATTCTAGTGGTTTAGGCTATGACGATTATTATGGCTATAATAACGATTATTAATGTTATTTCCAAGGTAATTCTGTGTATTATTACGTTGGTATGATTATTATAGCTAGTATAAATATTACTTTGATTATTACGGCTATTATGACTGTTACTATGTTTATTATGGTTGTTACTACGATTGACATCATTGTTGTGGTTATTATGACGATTGCTATGATTATTATGGGTGATAGTGTCGTTATTATGATTATCATTTACATTATTATGCCTATTATTGTTATTATGGTTTTTATGGCTATTATAATGGATATTATGATTGCTTCCAAGTTTATTATGGTTATTATTATGATTATTATGATTATTATGTTTCATAGTATGATTATGACGAATATTATGATCATCACTAAGATTATTCTGGTGGTTTTGACTATGACGATTATTATGGCTATAATAACGATTATTAATGTTATTTCTAAGGTAATTCTGTTTATTCTTACGTTGTTATGATTATTAGAGTTAGTCTAACTATTACTACGATTATTACGGCTTATATGATTGTTGCTACGATTATCATAGTTATTATTATGATTGTTTTGATTTTTGTGGTTATTATGACGGTTACTATGATTATTATGGTTGATAGTATGGTTATTATGGTTATCATGCAGATAATTATGGCTATTACGATTATTATGGTTTTTATGGCCATTATAATGGTTATTATGATTGTTTCCAAGTTTATTATGGTTCTTATTATGATTATTATGATTATTATGTTTCATAGTATGATTATGACGTATATTATGATCATCTCTCAGATTATTCTGGTGAATATGACTATTACGATTATTATAGCTATAATAACGATTATTAAGGTTATTTCCATGATACTTCTGTTTATTGTTACGATGTTATGATTATTATAGCTAGTATAAATATTACTTTGATTATTACGGCTATTATGACTGTTACTATGGTTATTATGGTTGTTACTACGATTGACATCATTGTTGTAGTTATTATGACGATTGCTATGATGATTATGGGTGATAGTATGGTTGTTATGGTTATTATCCAAATTATTATGTCTATTACTATTATTATGGTATTCATGGCTATTATAATGGGTATTATGATTGCTTCCAAGTTTATTATGGTTAGTATTATGATTATTACGGTTATTATGTTTCATAGTGTGATTATGACGAATATTATGATCATCACTAAGATTATTCTGGTGATTATGATTATTACGGTTATTATGGCTATAATAATGATTACTAAGATTATTTCCGTGATAATTCTGTTTATTATTACGCCGTTATGATTATTACAGTTAGTGCAACTATTACTATGATTTTTACGGCTATTATGATTATTGCTATGATTATTATGATTATTATTACGATTGTTATGATTGTTGTGGTTATTATGACGATTACTATGATTATTATGGTTGATAGTGTGGTTATTATGATTATCATTTTGATTATTATGCCTATTATGGTTAGTATGGTTGTTATGGCTATTATAATGGTTATTATGGTTGCTTCCAAGTTTATTATGATTATTATTATGATTATTACGATTGTTATGTTTCATAAGGTGATTATGACGAATATTATGATCATCACTAAGATTATTCTGGTGATTATGACTATTACGATTATTATGGTTATAATAACGATTATTAAGGTTATTTCCATGATAATTCTGTTTATTATTTCGATGTTATGATTACTACAGTTAGCATAACTATTACTATGATTATTACGACTATTATGACTGTTGCTATGATTATTATGATTATTATTACGATTGTTATGATTGTTGTGGCTATTATGACGATTACTATGATTATTATGGTCGATAGTGTGGTTATTATGATTATTATTTAGATTATTATGCCTATCATGGTTATTATGGCTTTCATGGCTATTATAATGGTTATTATGATTGCTTCCAAGTTTATTATGGTTATTATTATGATTACTATGATTATCATGTTTCATAGTATGATTATGACGTATATTATCATAATCACTAAGATTATTTTGTTGATTATGACTATTACGATTATTATGGATATAATAACGATTATCAATGTTATTTCCAAGGTAATTCTGTTTATTATTACGTTGTTATGATTATTAGAGTTAGTCTAACTATTACTATGATTATTACGGCTATTATGACTGTTGCTATGGTTATTATGGTTGTTATTACGATTGACATCATTGTTGTGGTTATTATGACGATTACTATGATTATTATGGTTGATAGTGTGGTTATTATGATTATTATTTAGATTATTATGCCTATCATGGTTTTTATGGCTTTCATGGCTATTATAATGGTTATTATGATTGCTTCCAAGTTTATTATGGTTATTATTATGATTATTATGATTATTATGTTTCATAGTATGATTATGACGTATATTCTGATCATCACTCAGATTATTCTGGTGATTATGACTATTACGATTATTATAGCTATAATAACGATTATTAAGGTTATTTCCATGATAATTCAGTTTATTGTTACGGTGTTATGATTATTACAGGTAGTATAACTATTACTATGATTATTACGGCTATTATGGCTGTTGCTATGATTATTATGGATGTTATTACGATTGAAATCATTGTTGTGGTTATTATGACGATTACTATGATTATTATGGGTGATAGTACGGTTGTTATGATTATTATTCAGATTATTAAGTCTATTATTATTATTATGGTTTTTATGGCTATTATAATGGTTATTATGATTGTTTCCAAGATTATTATTTTTATCATTATGATTATTATGATTATTATGTTTCATAGTATGATTATGACGTATATTATGGTCATCACTAAGATTATTCTGGTGGTTTTGACTATGACGATTATTATGTATATTATAACGATTACTAATGTTGTTTCCATGACAATTCTGTTTATTATTACGTTGATATGATTATTACAGTTAGTCTAACTATTACTATGATTATTACGGCTATTATGATTAATGCTACTATGACCATAATTATTATTATGATTGCCATGATTTTTGTGGTTATTATGACGGTTACTATGATTATTATGGTTGATAGTACGGTTATTATGATTATCATTCAGATTATTACGGCTGTTATGATTGTTATGGTTTTTATGGCCATTATAATGTTTATTATGATTGTTTCCAAGTATATTATTTTTATTATTATGATTATTACGATTCTTATGGTTCCTAGTATGATTATGACGAATATTAAGATCATCACTAAGATTATAATGGCTATTATGATTATTATGGTTTTAATGGCTATCATAATGGTTATTACGATTTTTCCAGGTTTATTATGTTTATTATTATGATTATTATGATTATTATGTTTTATAGTATGATTATGACGTATATTATGATCATCACTAAGATTATTCTGGTGATTATGACTATTACGATTATTATGGCTATAATAACGATTATTAAGGTTATTTCCATGATAATTCTGTTTATTACTACGTTGTTATGATTATTACAGTTAGTATAACTATTACTATGAGAATTACGGCTATTATGATTGTTTCTACGATTATCATAATTATTATTATGATTGTTATGATTGTTGTGGTTATTATGACGTTTACTATGATTATTATGGTTGATAGTATGGTTATTATGATTATCATTCAGATTATTATGGCTATTATGATTATTGTGCTTTTTATGGCCATTATAATGGTTATTATGATTATTATGTTTTATAGTATGATTATGACGCATATTACGATCATCACTAAGATTATTCTGGTGATTATGACTATTACGATTACTATGGCTATAATAACGGTTATTAATGTTATTTCCATCATAAATCTGTTTATTATTACGTTGTTATGATTATTAAAGTTAGTCTAACTATTACTGTGATTATTACGGCTATTATGATTGATGCTACTATTACCATAATTATTATTGTGATTGCTATGATTTTTGTGGTTATTATGACGGTTACTATGATTATTATGGTTGATAGTACGGTTATTATGATTATCATTCAGATTATTATGGCTGTTATGATTGTTATGGTTTTTATGGCCATTATAATGGTTATTATGATTGTTTCCAAGTATATTATGGTTATTATTATGATTATTACGATTATTATGGTTCCTAGTATGATTATGACGAATATTAAGATCATCACTAAGATTATAATGGCTATTATGATTATAATGGTTTTTATGGCTATCATAATGGTTAGTACGATTTTTCCAGGTTTATTATGGTTATTATTATGATTATTATGATTATTATGTTTTATAGTATGATTATGACGTATATTATGATCATCACTAAGATTATTCTATTGATTATGACTATGACGATTATTATGGCTATAATAACGATTATTAAGGTTATTTCCATGATAATTCTGTTTATTACAACGTTGTTATGGTTATTACAGTTAGTATAACTATTACTATGATTATTACGGCTATTATGATTGTTGCTACGATTATCATAATTATTATTATGATTGTTATGATTGTTGCGGTTAGTACGACGTTTACTATGATTATTATGGCTGATAGTATGGTTATTATGATTATCATGCAGATTATTATGGCTATTACGATTATTATGGTCTTTATGGCCATTATAATGGTTATTATGATTATTATGTTTTATAGTATGATTATGACGCATATTACGATCATCACTAAGATTATTCTGGTGATTATGACTATTACGAATACTATGGCTATAATAACGGTTATTAATGTTATTTCCATCATAATTCTGTTTATTATTACGTTGTTATGATTATTAAAGTTGGTCTAACTATTACTATGATTATTACGGCTATTATGATTGTTGCTACGATTATCATATTTGTTATTATGATTGTTATGATTTTTGTGGTTATTATGACGGTTACTATGATTATTATGGTTGATAATATGGTTATTATGATGATCATTTAGATTATTATGGCTATTACTATTATTATGGTTTTTATGGCTATTATAATGGTTATTATGATTGTTTCCAAGTTTATTATGGTTATCATTATGATTATTATGATTATTATGGTTCCTAGTATGATTATGACGAATATTAAGATCATCACTAAGATTATAATGGCTATTATGATTATTATGGTTTTTATGGCTATCATAATGGTTATTACGATTTTTCCAGGTTTATTATGGTTATTATTGTGATTATTATGATTATTATGTTTCATAGTATGATTATGACGTATATTATGATAATCGTTCAGTTTATTCTGGTGATTATGACTATGACGATTATTATGGCTACAATAACGATTATTAAGGTTATTTCCATGATAATTCTGTTTATGACTACGTTGTTATGATTATTACAGTTAGTATATCAATTACTATAATTATTACGGCTATTATGACTGTTGCTACGATTATCATAATTATTATTATGATTGTTATGATTGTTGTGGTTATTATGACGGTTACCATGATTATTATAGTTGACAGTATGGTTATTATGATTATCATTCAGATTATTATGGCTATTATGATTATTATGGTCTTTATGGCCATTATAATGGTTATTATGATAGTTTCCATGTTTATTATGGTTATCATTATGATTATTATGATTATTATGTTTCACAGTGTGATTATGACGAATATTATGATCATCACTAAGATTATTCTGGTGATTATGTCTATCACGATTATTATGGCTATAATAATGATTATTAAGGTTACTTCGATGATTATTCTGTTTATTATAACGATGTTATTATTATTACAGTTAGTATAACTATTACTATGATCATTACGGCTATTATGATTGTTGCTATGATTATTAGGATTATTACTACGATTGTTATGATTGTTGTGGTTATTATGTCGGTTACTATGATTATTATGGTTGATAGTTTGGTTATTATAATTATCATTCAGATTGTTACGGCTATTATGATTATTATGGTTTTTATGGCTTTTACAATGGTAATTATGATTGTTTCCACGTTTATTATTGTTATTATTATGATTATTAATATTATTGTGTTTCTTGTATGATTATGATTATTATTATGGTCATCACTGAGATTATTATGGTGATATGACTATTACGATTATTATGGCTATAATAACGATTATTAAGGTTATTTCCATGATAATTCTGTTTATGACTACGTTGTTACGATTATTACAGTTAGTATATCAATTACTATAATTATTACGGCTATTATGACTGTTGCTACCATTATCATAATTATTATTATGATTGTTATGATTGTTGTGGTTATTATGACGGTTGCTATGATTGTTATAGTTGATAGTATGGTTATTATGATTATCATTCAGATTATTATGGCTATTATGATTATTATGGTCTTTATGGCCATTATAATGGTTATTATGATTGTTTCCAAGTATATTATGGTTATTATTATGATTATTACGATTATTATGGTTCCTAGTATGATTACGACGAATATTATGATCATCACTAAGTTTATAATGGCTATTATGGTTATTATGGCTTCTATGGCTATCATAATGGTTATTACCATTTTTCCTGGTTCATTATGGTTATTATTATGATTATTCTGATTATTATGTTTTATAGTATGATTATGACGTATATTATAATCATCACTAAGATTATTCTGGTGATTATGGCTATTACGATTATTATGGTTACAATAACGGTTATAAAGGTTATTTCCATGACAATTCTGTTTATTACTACGATGTTATGATTATTACAGTAAGTATAACTATTACTATGATTATTGCGGCTATTATGATTGTCGCTCTGATTATTAGGATTATTACTACGATTGTTATGATTGTAGTGGTTATTATGGCGGTTACTATGATTATTATGGTTGATAGTATGGTTATTATAATTACCATTCAGATTATTACGGCTATTATGATTATTATGGTTTTTATGGATATTATAATGGTTATTATGATTGTCTCCAAGTATATTATGGTTATTATTATGATTATTACGATTATTATGGTTCCTAGTATGATTATGACGAATATTAAGATCATCACTAAGATTATAATGGCTATTATGATTATTATGGTTTTAATGGATATCATAATGGTTATTACGATTTTTCCAGGTTTATTATGGTTATTATTATGATTATTATGGTTATTATGTTTTATAGTATGATTATGACGTATATTATGATCATCACTAAGATTATTCTGGTGATTATGACTATTACGATTATTATGGCTATAATAACGATCATTAAGGTTATTTCCATGATAATTCTGTTTATTACTACGTTGTTATGATTATTACAGTTAGTATAACTATTACTATGATTATTACGGCTATTATGATTGTTGCTACGATTATCATAATTATTATTATGATTGTTATGATTGTTGTGGTTATTATGTCGTTTATTATGATTATTATGGTTGATAGTATGGTTATTATGATTATCATTCAGATTATTATGGCTATTATGATTATTGTGGTTTTTATGGCCATTATAATGGTTATTATGATTATTATGTTTTATAGTATGATTGTGATGCATATTTCGATCATCACTAAGATTATTCCGGTGATTATGACTATTACGATTATTATGGCTATAATAACGATTATTAAGGTTATTTCCATGATAATACTGTTTATTATTTCGACGTTATGAATACTACAGTTAGCATAACTATTACTACGATTATTACGACTATTATGACTGCTGCTATGATTAGTATGATTATTATTAAGATTGTCATGATTCTTGTGGTTATTATGACGATTACTATGATTGTTATGGTTGATAGTGTGGTTATTATGATTATCATTTTGATTATTATGCCTATTATGGTTAGTATGGTTGTTATGGCTATTGTAATGGTTATTATGGTTGCTTCCAAGTTTATTATGATTATTATTATGATTATTACGATTGTTATGTTTCATAAGGTGATTATGACGAATATTATGATCATCACTAAGATTATTCTGGTGATTATGACTATTACGATTATTATGGTTATAATAACGATTATTAAGGTTATTTCCATGATAATTCTGTTTATTATTTCGATGTCATGATTACTACAGTTAGCATAACTATTACTATGATTATTACGACTATTATGACTGTTGCTATGATTATTATGATTATTATTACGATTGTCATGATTGTTGTGGTTATTATGACGATTACTATGATTATTATGGTTGACAGTGTGGTTATTATGATTATCATTCAGATTATTATGGCCATTATGATTATTATGGTTTTTATGGCCATTATAATGTTTATTATGATTGTCTCCATGTATATTATGGTTATTATTATGATTATTACGATTATTATGGTTCCTAGTATGATTATGACGAATATTATGATCGTCACTAAGATTATTTTGGTGATTATGACTATTACGATTATTATGGCTATAATCACGATTATTAAGGTTATTTCCATGATAATTCTTATTATTATTTCGATGTTATGATTACTACAGTTAGCATAACTATTACTATGATTATTACGGCTATTATGACTGTTGCTATGGTTATTATGGTTGTTATTACGATTGACATCATTGTTGTGGTTATTATGACGATTACTATGATTATTATGGTTGATAGTGTGGTTATTATGATTATTATTTAGATTATTATGCCTATCATGGCTATTATGGCTTTCATGGCTATTATAATGGTTATTATGATTGCTTCCAAGTTTATTATGGTTATTATTATGATTATTATGATTATTTTGTTTCATAGTATGATTATGACGTATATTCTGATCATCACTCAGATTATTCTGGTGATTATGACTATTACGATTATTATAGCTATAATAACGATTATTAAGGTTATTTCCATGATAATTCAGTTTATTGTTACGGTGTTATGATTATTACAGGTAGTATAACTAATACTATGATTACTACGGCTATTATGACTGTTGCTATGATTATTATGGATGTTATTACGATTGAAATCATTGTTGTGGTTATTATGACGATTACTATGATTATTATGGGTGATAGTACGGTTGTTATGATTATTATTCAGATTATTAAGTCTATTATTATTATTATGGTTTTTATGGCTATTATAATGGTTATTATGATTGTTTCCAAGATTATTATTTTTATCATTATGATTATTATGATTATTATGTTTCATAGTATGATTATGACGTATATTATGGTCATCACTAAGATTATTTTGTTGATTATGACTATTACGATTATTATGGATATAATAACGATTATCAATGTTATTTCCAAGGTAATTCTGTTTATTATTACGTTGTTATGATTATTAGAGTTAGTCTAACTATTACTATGATTATTACGGCTATTATGACTGTTGCTATGGTTATTATGGTTGTTATTACGATTGACATCATTGTTGTGGTTATTATGACGATTACTATGATTATTATGGTTGATAGTGTGGTTATTATGATTATTATTTAGATTATTATGCCTATCATGGTTTTTATGGCTTTCATGGCTATTATAATGGTTATTATGATTGCTTCCAAGTTTATTATGGTTATTATTATGATTATTATGATTATTATGTTTCATAGTATGATTATGACGTATATTCTGATCATCACTCAGATTATTCTGGTGATTATGACTATTACGATTATTATAGCTATAATAACGATTATTAAGGTTATTTCCATGATAATTCAGTTTATTGTTACGGTGTTATGATTATTACAGGTAGTATAACTATTACTATGATTATTACGGCTATTATGGCTGTTGCTATGATTATTATGGATGTTATTACGATTGAAATCATTGTTGTGGTTATTATGACGGTTACTATGATTATTATGGGTGATAGTACGGTTGTTATGATTATTATTCAGATTATTAAGTCTATTATTATTATTATGGTTTTTATGGCTATTATAATGGTTATTATGATTGTTTCCAAGATTATTATTTTTATCATTATGATTATTATGATTATTATGTTTCATAGTATGATTATGACGTATATTATGGTCATCACTAAGATTATTTTGTTGATTATGACTATTACGATTATTATGGATATAATAACGATTATCAATGTTATTTCCAAGGTAATTCTGTTTATTATTACGTTGTTATGATTATTAGAGTTAGTCTAACTATTACTATGATTATTACGGCTATTATGACTGTTGCTATGGTTATTATGGTTGTTATTACGATTGACATCATTGTTGTGGTTATTATGACGATTACTATGATTATTATGGTTGATAGTGTGGTTATTATGATTATTATTTAGATTATTATGCCTATCATGGTTTTTATGGCTTTCATGGCTATTATAATGGTTATTATGAATGCTTCCAAGTTTATTATGGTTATTATTATGATTATTATGATTATTATGTTTCATAGTATGATTATGACGTATATTCTGATCATCACTCAGATTATTCTGGTGATTATGACTATTACGATTATTATAGCTATAATAACGATTATTAAGGTTATTTCCATGATAATTCAGTTTATTGTTACGGTGTTATGATTATTACAGGTAGTATAACTATTACTATGATTATTACGGCTATTATGGCTGTTGCTATGATTATTATGGATGTTATTACGATTGAAATCATTGTTGTGGTTATTATGACGGTTACTATGATTATTATGGGTGATAGTACGGTTGTTATGATTATTATTCAGATTATTAAGTCTATTATTATTATTATGGTTTTTATGGCTATTATAATGGTTATTATGATTGTTTCCAAGATTATTATTTTTATCATTATGATTATTATGATTATTATGTTTCATAGTATGATTATGACGTATATTATGGTCATCACTAAGATTATTCTGGTGGTTTTGACTATGACGATTATTATGTATATTATAACGATTACTAATGTTGTTTCCATGACAATTCTGTTTATTATTACGTTGTTATGATTATTACAGTTAGTCTAACTATTACTATGATTATTACGGCTATTATGATTAATGCTACTATTACCATAATTATTATTATGATTGCTATGATTTTTGTGGTTATTATGACGGTTACTATGATTATTATGGTTGATACTACGGTTATTATGATTATCATTCAGATTATTATGGCTGTTATGATTGTTATGGTTTTTATGGCCATTATAATGTTTATTATGATTGTTTCCAAGTATATTATTTTTATTATTATGATTATTACGATTATTATGGTTCCTAGTATGATTATGACGAATATTATGATCGTCACTAAGATTATTTTGGTGATTATGGCTATGACGATTATTATGGCTATAATCACGATTATTAAGGTTATTTCCATGATAATTCTTATTATTATTTCGATGTTATGATTACTACAGTTAGCATAACTATTACTATGGTTATTACGACTATTGTGACTGTTGCCATGATTAGTATGATTATTATTACGATTGTTATGATTGTTGTGGCTATTATGACGATTACTATGATTATTATGGTCGATAGTGTGGTTATTATGATTATTATTTAGATTATTATGCCTATCATGGTTATTATGGCTTTCATGGCTATTATAATGGTTATTATGATTGCTTCCAAGTTTATTATGGTTATTATTATGATTACTATGATTATCATGTTTCATAGTATGATTATGACGTATATTATCATAATCACTAAGATTATTTTGTTGATTATGACTATTACGATTATTATGGATATAATAACGATTATCAATGTTATTTCCAAGGTAATTCTGTTTATTATTACGTTGTTATGATTATTAGAGTTAGTCTAACTATTACTATGATTATTACGGCTATTATGACTGTTGCTATGGTTATTATGGTTGTTATTACGATTGACATCATTGTTGTGGTTATTATGACGATTACTATGATTATTATGGTTGATAGTGTGGTTATTATGATTATTATTTAGATTATTATGCCTATCATGGTTTTTATGGCTTTCATGGCTATTATAATGGTTATTATGATTGCTTCCAAGTTTATTATGGTTATTATTATGATTATTATGATTATTATGTTTCATAGTATGATTATGACGTATATTCTGATCATCACTCAGATTATTCTGGTGATTATGACTATTACGATTATTATAGCTATAATAACGATTATTAAGGTTATTTCCATGATAATTCAGTTTATTGTTACGGTGTTATGATTATTACAGGTAGTATAACTATTACTATGATTATTACGGCTATTATGGCTGTTGCTATGATTATTATGGATGTTATTACGATTGAAATCATTGTTGTGGTTATTATGACGATTACTATGATTATTATGGGTGATAGTACGGTTGTTATGATTATTATTCAGATTATTAAGTCTATTATTATTATTATGGTTTTTATGGCTATTATAATGGTTATTATGATTGTTTCCAAGATTATTATTTTTATCATTATGATTATTATGATTATTATGTTTCATAGTATGATTATGACGTATATTATGGTCATCACTAAGATTATTCTGGTGGTTTTGACTATGACGATTATTATGTATATTATAACGATTACTAATGTTGTTTCCATGACAATTCTGTTTATTATTACGTTGTTATGATTATTACAGTTAGTCTAACTATTACTATGATTATTACGGCTATTATGATTAATGCTACTATGACCATAATTATTATTATGATTGCTATGATTTTTGTGGTTATTATGACGGTTACTATGATTATTATGGTTGATAGTACGGTTATTATGATTATCATTCAGATTATTATGGCTGTTATGATTGTTATGGTTTTTATGGCCATTATAATGTTTATTATGATTGTTTCCAAGTATATTATTTTTATTATTATGATTATTACGATTCTTATGGTTCCTAGTATGATTATGACGAATATTAAGATCATCACTAAGATTATAATGGCTATTATGATTATTATGGTTTTAATGGCTATCATAATGGTTATTACGATTTTTCCAGGTTTATTATGTTTATTATTATGATTATTATGATTATTATGTTTTATAGTATGATTATGACGTATATTATGATCATCACTAAGATTATTCTGGTGATTATGACTATTACGATTATTATGGCTATAATAACGATTATTAAGGTTATTTCCATGATAATTCTGTTTATTACTACGTTGTTATGATTATTACAGTTAGTATAACTATTACTATGAGAATTACGGCTATTATGATTGTTTCTACGATTATCATAATTATTATTATGATTGTTATGATTGTTGTGGTTATTATGACGTTTACTATGATTATTATGGTTGATAGTATGGTTATTATGATTATCATTCAGATTATTATGGCTATTATGATTATTGTGCTTTTTATGGCCATTATAATGGTTATTATGATTATTATGTTTTATAGTATGATTATGACGCATATTACGATCATCACTAAGATTATTCTGGTGATTATGACTATTACGATTACTATGGCTATAATAACGGTTATTAATGTTATTTCCATCATAAATCTGTTTATTATTACGTTGTTATGATTATTAAAGTTAGTCTAACTATTACTATGATTATTACGGCTATTATGATTGATGCTACTATTACCATAATTATTATTGTGATTGCTATGATTTTTGTGGTTATTATGACGGTTACTATGATTATTATGGTTGATAGTACGGTTATTATGATTATCATTCAGATTATTATGGCTGTTATGATTGTTATGGTTTTTATGGCCATTATAATGGTTATTATGATTGTTTCCAAGTATATTATGGTTATTATTATGATTATTACGATTATTATGGTTCCTAGTATGATTATGACGAATATTAAGATCATCACTAAGATTATAATGGCTATTATGATTATAATGGTTTTTATGGCTATCATAATGGTTAGTACGATTTTTCCAGGTTTATTATGGTTATTATTATGATTATTATGATTATTATGTTTTATAGTATGATTATGACGTATATTATGATCATCACTAAGATTATTCTATTGATTATGACTATGACGATTATTATGGCTATAATAACGATTATTAAGGTTATTTCCATGATAATTCTGTTTATTACAACGTTGTTATGGTTATTACAGTTAGTATAACTATTACTATGATTATTACGGCTATTATGATTAATGCTACTATTACCATAATTATTATTATGATTGCTATGATTTTTGTGGTTATTATGACGGTTACTATGATTATTATGGTTGATAGTACGGTTATTATGATTATCATTCAGATTATTATGGCTGTTATGATTGTTATGGTTTTTATGGCCATTATAATGTTTATTATGATTGTTTCCAAGTATATTATTTTTATTATTATGATTATTACGATTATTATGGTTCCTAGTATGATTATGACGAATATTATGATCGTCACTAAGATTATTTTGGTGATTATGGCTATGACGATTATTATGGCTATAATCACGATTATTAAGGTTATTTCCATGATAATTCTTATTATTATTTCGATGTTATGATTACTACAGTTAGCATAACTATTACTATGGTTATTACGACTATTGTGACTGTTGCCATGATTAGTATGATTATTATTACGATTGTTATGATTGTTGTGGCTATTATGACGATTACTATGATTATTATGGTCGATAGTGTGGTTATTATGATTATTATTTAGATTATTATGCCTATCATGGTTATTATGGCTTTCATGGCTATTATAATGGTTATTATGATTGCTTCCAAGTTTATTATGGTTATTATTATGATTACTATGATTATCATGTTTCATAGTATGATTATGACGTATATTATCATAATCACTAAGATTATTTTGTTGATTATGACTATTACGATTATTATGGATATAATAACGATTATCAATGTTATTTCCAAGGTAATTCTGTTTATTATTACGTTGTTATGATTATTAGAGTTAGTCTAACTATTACTATGATTATTACGGCTATTATGACTGTTGCTATGGTTATTATGGTTGTTATTACGATTGACATCATTGTTGTGGTTATTATGACGATTACTATGATTATTATGGTTGATAGTGTGGTTATTATGATTATTATTTAGATTATTATGCCTATCATGGTTTTTATGGCTTTCATGGCTATTATAATGGTTATTATGATTGCTTCCAAGTTTATTATGGTTATTATTATGATTATTATGATTATTATGTTTCATAGTATGATTATGACGTATATTCTGATCATCACTCAGATTATTCTGGTGATTATGACTATTACGATTATTATAGCTATAATAACGATTATTAAGGTTATTTCCATGATAATTCAGTTTATTGTTACGGTGTTATGATTATTACAGGTAGTATAACTATTACTATGATTATTACGGCTATTATGGCTGTTGCTATGATTATTATGGATGTTATTACGATTGAAATCATTGTTGTGGTTATTATGACGATTACTATGATTATTATGGGTGATAGTACGGTTGTTATGATTATTATTCAGATTATTAAGTCTATTATTATTATTATGGTTTTTATGGCTATTATAATGGTTATTATGATTGTTTCCAAGATTATTATTTTTATCATTATGATTATTATGATTATTATGTTTCATAGTATGATTATGA
Organism: Calliopsis andreniformis; assembly: GCF_051401765.1. Taxonomy (NCBI): domain Eukaryota; kingdom Metazoa; phylum Arthropoda; class Insecta; order Hymenoptera; family Andrenidae; genus Calliopsis; species Calliopsis andreniformis. Next base: position 25,774 of record NW_027480776.1, on the reverse strand, counting down.
CGCATATTATGGTCATCACTAAGATTATTCTGGTGGTTTTGACTATGACGATTATTATGTATATTATAACGATTACTAATGTTGTTTCCATGACAATTCTGTTTATTATTACGTTGTTATGATTATTACAGTTAGTCTAACTATTACTATGATTATTACGGCTATTATGATTAATGCTACTATGACCATAATTATTATTATGATTGCTATGATTTTTGTGGTTATTATGACGGTTACTATGATTATTATGGTTGATAGTACGGTTATTATGATTATCATTCAGATTATTATGGCTGTTATGATTGTTATGGTTTTTATGGCCATTATAATGTTTATTATGATTGTTTCCAAGTATATTATTTTTATTATTATGATTATTACGATTCTTATGGTTCCTAGTATGATTATGACGAATATTAAGATCATCACTAAGATTATAATGGCTATTATGATTATTATGGTTTTAATGGCTATCATAATGGTTATTACGATTTTTCCAGGTTTATTATGTTTATTATTATGATTATTATGATTATTATGTTTTATAGTATGATTATGACGTATATTATGATCATCACTAAGATTATTCTGGTGATTATGACTATTACGATTATTATGGCTATAATAACGATTATTAAGGTTATTTCCATGATAATTCTGTTTATTACTACGTTGTTATGATTATTACAGTTAGTATAACTATTACTATGAGAATTACGGCTATTATGATTGTTTCTACGATTATCATAATTATTATTATGATTGTTATGATTGTTGTGGTTATTATGACGTTTACTATGATTATTATGGTTGATAGTATGGTTATTATGATTATCATTCAGATTATTATGGCTATTATGATTATTGTGCTTTTTATGGCCATTATAATGGTTATTATGATTATTATGTTTTATAGTATGATTATGACGCATATTACGATCATCACTAAGATTATTCTGGTGATTATGACTATTACGATTACTATGGCTATAATAACGGTTATTAATGTTATTTCCATCATAAATCTGTTTATTATTACGTTGTTATGATTATTAAAGTTAGTCTAACTATTACTATGATTATTACGGCTATTATGATTGATGCTACTATTACCATAATTATTATTGTGATTGCTATGATTTTTGTGGTTATTATGACGGTTACTATGATTATTATGGTTGATAGTACGGTTATTATGATTATCATTCAGATTATTATGGCTGTTATGATTGTTATGGTTTTTATGGCCATTATAATGGTTATTATGATTGTTTCCAAGTATATTATGGTTATTATTATGATTATTACGATTATTATGGTTCCTAGTATGATTATGACGAATATTAAGATCATCACTAAGATTATAATGGCTATTATGATTATAATGGTTTTTATGGCTATCATAATGGTTAGTACGATTTTTCCAGGTTTATTATGGTTATTATTATGATTATTATGATTATTATGTTTTATAGTATGATTATGACGTATATTATGATCATCACTAAGATTATTCTATTGATTATGACTATGACGATTATTATGGCTATAATAACGATTATTAAGGTTATTTCCATGATAATTCTGTTTATTACAACGTTGTTATGGTTATTACAGTTAGTATAACTATTACTATGATTATTACGGCTATTATGATTGTTGCTACGATTATCATAATTATTATTATGATTGTTATGATTGTTGTGGTTAGTACGACGTTTACTATGATTATTATGGCTGATAGTATGGTTATTATGATTATCATGCAGATTATTATGGCCATTACGATTATTATGGTTTTTATGGCCATTATAATGGTTATTATGATTGTCTCCATGTATATTATGGTTATTATTATGATTATTACGATTATTATGGTTCCTAGTATGATTATGACGAATATTATGATCGTCACTAAGATTATTTTGGTGATTATGGCTATTACGATTATTATGGCTATAATCACGATTATTAAGGTTATTTCCATGATAATTCTTATTATTATTTCGATGTTATGATTACTACAGTTAGCATAACTATTACTATGGTTATTACGACTATTGTGACTGTTGCCATGATTAGTATGATTATTATTACGATTGTTATGATTGTTGTGGCTATTATGACGATTACTATGATTATTATGGTCGATAGTGTGGTTATTATGATTATTATTTAGATTATTATGCCTATCATGGTTATTATGGCTTTCATGGCTATTATAATGGTTATTATGATTGCTTCCAAGTTTATTATGGTTATTATTATGATTACTATGATTATCATGCTTCATAGTATGATTATGACGTATATTATCATAATCACTAAGATTATTTTGTTGATTATGACTATTACGATTATTATGGATATAATAACGATTATCAATGTTATTTCCAAGGTAATTCTGTTTATTATTACGTTGTTATGATTATTAGAGTTAGTGTAACTATTACTATGATTATTACGGCTATTATGACTGTTGCTATGGTTATTATGGTTGTTATTACGATTGACATCATTGTTGTGGTTATTATGACGATTACTATGATTATTATGGTTGATAGTGTGGTTATTATGATTATTATTTAGATTATTATGCCTATCATGGTTTTTATGGCTTTCATGGCTATTATAATGGTTATTATGATTGCTTCCAAGTTTATTATGGTTATTATTATGATTATTATGATTATTATGTTTCATAGTATGATTATGACGTATATTCTGATCATCACTCAGATTATTCTGGTGATTATGACTATTACGATTATTATAGCTGTAATAACGATTATTAAGGTTATTTCCATGATAATTCAGTTTATTGTTACGGTGTTATGATTATTACAGGTAGTATAACTATTACTATGATTATTACGGCTATTATGGCTGTTGCTATGATTATTATGGATGTTATTACGATTGAAATCATTGCTGTGGTTATTATGACGATTACTATGATTATTATGGGTGATAGTACGGTTGTTATGATTATTATTCAGATTATTAAGTCTGTTATTATTATTATGGTTTTTATGGCTATTATAATGGTTATTATGATTGTTTCCAAGATTATTATTTTTATCATTATGATTATTATGATTATTATGTTTCATAGTATGATTATGACGTATATTATGGTCATCACTAAGATTATTCTGGTGGTTTTGACTATGACGATTATTATGTATATTATAACGATTACTAATGTTGTTTCCATGACAATTCTGTTTATTATTACGTTGTTATGATTATTACAGTTAGTCTAACTATTACTATGATTATTACGGCTATTATGATTAATGCTACTATTACCATAATTATTATTATGATTGCTATGATTTTTGTGGTTATTATGACGGTTACTATGATTATTATGGTTGATAGTACGGTTATTATGATTATCATTCAGATTATTATGGCTGTTATGATTGTTATGGTTTTTATGGCCATTATAATGTTTATTATGATTGTTTCCAAGTATATTATTTTTATTATTATGATTATTACGATTCTTATGGTTCCTAGTATGATTATGACGAATATTAAGATCATCACTAAGATTATAATGGCTATTATGATTATTATGGTTTTAATGGCTATCATAATGGTTATTACGATTTTTCCAGGTTTATTATGTTTATTATTATGATTATTATGACTATTATGTTTTATAGTATGATTATGACGTATATTATGATCATCACTAAGATTATTCTGGTGATTATGACTATTACGATTATTATGGCTATAATAACGATTATTAAGGTTATTTCCATGATAATTCTGTTTATTACTACGTTGTTATGATTATTACAGTTAGTATAACTATTACTATGAGAATTACGGCTATTATGATTGTTTCTACGATTATCATAATTATTATTATGATTGTTATGATTGTTGTGGTTATTATGACGTTTACTATGATTATTATGGTTGATAGTATGGTTATTATGATTATCATTCAGATTATTATGGCTATTATGATTATTGTGCTTTTTATGGCCATTATAATGGTTATTATGATTATTATGTTTTATAGTATGATTATGACGCATATTACGATCATCACTAAGATTATTCTGGTGATTATGACTATTACGATTACTATGGCTATAATAACGGTTATTAATGTTATTTCCATCATAAATCTATTTATTATTACGTTGTTATGATTATTAAAGTTAGTCTAACTATTACTATGATTATTACGGCTATTATGATTGATGCTACTATTACCATAATTATTATTGTGATTGCTATGATTTTTGTGGTTATTATGACGGTTACTATGATTATTATGGTTGATAGTACGGTTATTATGATTATCATTCAGATTATTATGGCTGTTATGATTGTTATGGTTTTTATGGCCATTATAATGGTTATTATGATTGTTTCCAAGTATATTATGGTTATTATTATGATTATTACGATTATTATGGTTCCTAGTATGATTATGACGAATATTAAGATCATCACTAAGATTATAATGGCTATTATGATTATAATGGTTTTTATGGCTATCATAATGGTTAGTACGATTTTTCCAGGTTTATTATGGTTATTATTATGATTATTATGATTATTATGTTTTATAGTATGATTATGACGTATATTATGATCATCACTAAGATTATTCTGGTGATTATGGCTATTACGATTATTATGGTTACAATAACGGTTATAAAGGTTATTTCCATGACAATTCTGTTTATTACTACGATGTTATGATTATTACAGTAAGTATAACTATTACTATGATTATTGCGGCTATTATGATTGTTGCTCTGATTATTAGGATTATTACTACGATTGTTATGATTGTAGTGGTTATTATGGCGGTTACTATGATTATTATGGTTGATAGTATGGTTATTATAATTACCATTCAGATTATTACGGCTATTATGATTATTATGGTTTTTATGGGTATTATAATGGTTATTATGATTGTCTCCAAGTATATTATGGTTATTATTATGATTATTACGATTATTATGGTTCCTAGTATGATTATGACGAATATTAAGATCATCACTAAGATTATAATGGCTATTATGATTATTATGGTTTTAATGGATATCATAATGGTTATTACGATTTTTCCAGGTTTATTATGGTTATTATTATGATTATTATGGTTATTATGTTTTATAGTATGATTATGACGTATATTATGATCATCACTAAGATTATTCTGGTGATTATGACTATTACGATTATTATGGCTATAATAACGATCATTAAGGTTATTTCCATGATAATTCTGTTTATTACTACGTTGTTATGATTATTACAGTTAGTATAACTATTACTATGATTATTACGGCAATTATGATTGTTGCTACGATTATCATAATTATTATTATGATTGTTATGATTGTTGTGGTTATTATGTCGTTTATTATGATTATTATGGTTGATAGTATGGTTATTATGATTATCATTCAGATTATTATGGCCATTATGATTATTATGGTTTTTATGGCCATTATAATGTTTATTATGATTGTCTCCATGTATATTATGGTTATTATTATGATTATTACGATTATTATGGTTCCTGGTATGATTATGACGAATATTATGATCGTCACTAAGATTATTTTGGTGATTATGACTATTACGATTATTATGGCTATAATCACGATTATTAAGGTTATTTCCATGATAATTCTTATTATTATTTCGATGTTATGATTACTACAGTTAGCATAACTATTACTATGGTTATTACGACTATTGTGACTGTTGCCATGATTAGTATGATTATTATTACGATTGTTATGATTGTTGTCGCTATTATGACGATTACTATGATTATTATGGTCGATAGTGTGGTTATTATGATTATTATTTAGATTATTATGCCTATCATGGTTATTATGGCTTTCATGGCTATTATAATGGTTGTTATGATTGCTTCCAAGTTTATTATGGTTATTATTATGATTACTATGATTATTATGTTTCATAGTATGATTATGACGTATATTATCATAATCACTAAGATTATTTTGTGGATTATGACTATTACGATTATTATGGATATAATAACGATTATCAATGTTATTTCCAAGGTAATTCTGTTTATTATTACGTTGTTATGATTATTAGAGTTAGTCTAACTATTACTATGATTATTACGGCTATTATGACTGTTGCTATGGTTATTATGGTTGTTATTACGATTGACATCATTGTTGTGGTTATTATGACGATTACTATGATTATTATGGTTGATAGTGTGGTTATTATGATTATTATTTAGATTATTATGCCTATCATGGTTTTTATGGCTTTCATGGTTATTATAATGGTTATTATGATTGCTTCCAAGTTTATTATGGTTATTATTATGATTATTATGATTATTATGTTTCATAGTATGATTATGACGTATATTCTGATCATCACTCAGATTATTCTGGTGATTATGACTATTACGATTATTATAGCTATAATAACGATTATTAAGGTTATTTCCATGATAATTCAGTTTATTGTTACGGTGTTATGATTATTACAGGTAGTATAACTATTACTATGATTATTACGGCTATTATGGCTGTTGCTATGATTATTATGGATGTTATTACGATTGAAATCATTGTTGTGGTTATTATGACGATTACTATGATTATTATGGGTGATAGTACGGTTGTTATGATTATTATTCAGATTATTAAGTCTATTATTATTATTATGGTTTTTATGGCTATTATAATGGTTATTATGATTGTTTCCAAGATTATTATTTTTATCATTATGATTATTATGATTATTATGTTTCATAGTATGATTATGACGTATATTATGGTCATCACTAAGATTATTCTGGTGGTTTTGACTATGACGATTATTATGTATATTATAACGATTACTAATGTTGTTTCCATGACAATTCTGTTTATTATTACGTTGTTATGATTATTACAGTTAGTCTAACTATTACTATGATTATTACGGCTATTATGATTAATGCTACTATGACCATAATTATTATTATGATTGCTATGATTTTTGTGGTTATTATGACGGTTACTATGATTATTATGGTTGATAGTACGGTTATTATGATTATCATTCAGATTATTATGGCTGTTATGATTGTTATGGTTTTTATGGCCATTATAATGGTTATTATGATTCATTCAAAGTTTATTATTTTTATTATTATGATTATTACGATTATTATGGTTCCTAGTATGATTATGACGAATATTATGATCGTCACTAAGATTATTTTGGTGATTATGGCTATTACGATTATTATGGCTATAATCACGATTATTAAGGTTATTTCCATGATAATTCTTATTATTATTTCGATGTTATGATTACTACAGTTAGCATAACTATTACTATGGTTATTACGACTATTGTGACTGTTGCCATGATTAGTATGATTATTATTACGATTGTTATGATTGTTGTGGCTATTATGACGATTACTATGATTATTATGGTCGATAGTGTGGTTATTATGATTATTATTTAGATTATTATGCCTATCATGGTTATTATGGCTTTCATGGCTATTATAATGGTTATTATGACTGCTTCCAAGTTTATTATGGTTATTATTATGATTACTATGATTATCATGTTTCATAGTGTGATTATGACGAATATTATGATCATCACTAAGATTATTCTGGTGATTATGATTATTACGGTTATTATGGCTATAATAATGATTACTAAGATTATTTCCGTGATAATTCTGTTTATTATTACGTCGTTATGATTATTACAGTTAGTGCAACTATTACTATGATTTTTACGGCTATTATGATTGTTGCTATGATTATTATGATTATTATTACGATTGTTATGATTGTTGTGGTTATTATGACGATTACTATGATTATTATTGTTGATAGTGTGGTTATTATGATTAGCACTTAGATTATTATGCCTATTATGGTTATTATGGTTTTTATGGCCATCATAATGGTTATTATGGTTGCTTCCAAGTTTATTATGGTTATTATTATGATTAATATGATTATTATATTTCATAGTATGATTATGACGAATATTATGGTCATCACTAAGATTATTCTGGTGGTTTTGACTATGACGATTATTATGGGTATAATAACGGTTATTAATGTTATTTCCAAGGTAATTCTGTTTATTATTACGTTGTTATGATTATTAGAGTTAGTCTAACTATTACTACGATTATTACGGCTATTATGATTGTTGCAACGATTATCCTAGTTATTATTATGATTGCTATGATTTTTGTGGTTCTTGTGACGGTTACTATGATTATTATGGTTGATAGTACGGTTATTATGATTAACATTCAGATTATTATGGCTATTACGATTATTATAGTTTTTATGGCCATTATAATGGTTATTATGATTCTTTCCAAGTTTATTATGGTTCTTCTTATGATTATTATGATTATTATGTTTCATAGTATGATTATGACGTATATTATCATAATCACTAAGATTATTCTGGTGATTATGACTATTACGATTATTATGGCTATAATAACGATTATTAAGGTTATTTCCATGACAATTCTGTTCATTATTACGTTGTTATGATTATTACAGTTACTCTAACTATTACTATGATTATTACGGCTATTATGAGTGTTGCTATGATTATTATGTTTGTTATTACGATTGACATCATTGTTGTGGTTATTATGACGATTGCTATGATTATTATGGGTGATAGTGTCGTTATTATGATTATCATTTACATTATTATGCCTATTATTGTTATTATGGTTTTTATGGCTATTATAATGGATATTATTATTGCTTCCAAGTTTATTATGGTTATTATTATGATTATTACGATTATTATGTTTCATGTTGTGATTATGACGAATATTATGATCATCACTAAGATTATTCTGGTGATTATGACTATTACGATTATTATGGTTATAATAACGATTAGAAAGGCTATTTCCGTGACAATTCTGTTTATTACTACGATGTTATGATTATTACAGTTAGTATAACTATTACTATGATTATTGCGGCTATTATGATTGTTGCTATGATTATTATGATTATTATTACGATTGTTATGATTGTTGAGGTTATTGTGACGATTACTATGATTATTATGGTTGATAGTGTGGTTATTATGATTATTATTAAGATTATTATGGCTGTTACGTTTATTATGCTTTTTATGGCCATTATAATGGTTATTATGATTGCTTCCAAGTTTATTATGGTTATTATTATGATTATTATGATTATTATGTTTCATAGTATGATTATGACGAATATTATGATCATCACTAAGATTATTCTGGTTGTTTTGACTATGACGATTATTATGGCTATAATAACGATTATTAATGTTATTTCTAAGGTAATTCTGTTTATTCTTACGTTGTTATGATTATTAGAGTTAGTCTAACTATTACTACGATTATTACGGCTTTTATGATTGTTGCTACGATTATCATAGTTATTATTATGATTGTTATGATTTTTGTGGTTATTATGACGGTTACTATGATTATTATGGTTGATAGTATGGTTATTATGGTTATTATGCAGATAATTATGGCTATTACGATTATTATGGTTTTTATGGCCATTATAATGGTTATTATGATTGTTTCCAAGTTTATTATGGTTCTTATTATGATTATTATGATTATTAGGTTTCATAGTATGATTATGACGTATACTATCATAATCACTAAGATTATTCTGGTGATTATGACTATTACGATTATTATGGCTATAATAACGATTATTAAGGTTATTCCCATGATAATCCTGTTTATTATTTCGATGTTATGATTACTACAGTTAGCATAACTACTACTATGATTATTACGACTATTATGACTGCTGCTATGATTATTATGATTATTATTAAGATTGTCATGATTCTTGTGGTTATTATGACGATTACTATGATTGTTATGGTTGATAGTGTGGTTATTATGGCTATCATTTTGATTATTATGCCTATTATGGTTAGTATGGTTGTTATGGCTATTATAATGGTTATTATGGTTGCTTCCAAGTTTATTATGATTATTATTATGATTATTACGATTGTTATGTTTCATAAGGTGATTATGACGAATATTATGATCATCACTAAGATTATTCTGGTAATTATGACTATTACGATTATTATGGTTATAATAACGTTTATAAATTTTATTTCCATGACAATTCTGTTTATTACTACGATGTTAAAATTATTACAGTTAGTATAACAATTACTATGATTATTGCGGCTATTATGATTGTTGCTATGATTATTAGGATTATTACTACGATTGTTATGATTGTTGTGGTTATTATGGCGGTTACTATGATTATTATGGTTGATAGTGTGGTTATTATGATTATCATTTAGATTATTATGCTTATTCTGGTTATTATAGTCTTTATGACTATTATAATGGTAAGTATGATTGCTTCCAAGTTTATTATGGTTATTATTATGATTATTAGGATTATTATGTTTGATAGTATGATTATGAAGTATATTATGATGATCACTATGATTATTCTGGTGATTATGTCTATAACGATTATTATGGCTACTATAAGGATTATTAAGGTTATTTCCATGATAATTGTGTTTAGTATTGCGATATTATGATTATTACAGGTGGTATAACTATTACTATGATTCTTACTGCTATTATTATTGTTGCTATGATTATTATAATTATTACTACGATTGATATGATTGTTGTCCTAATTATGACGATTACTATGATTATTATGTTTGATAGTGTGGTTATTATAATTATCATTCAGATTATTATGGCTATTATGATTATTATGGTTTTTATGGCCATTATAATGGTTATTATGATTGTTTCCAAGTTTGTTACGGTTATCATTATGATTATTATGATTATTATGTTTCACAGTGTGATTATGACGAATATTATGATCATCACTAAGATTATTCTGGTGATTATGTCTATCGCGATTATTATGGCTATAATAATGATTATTAAGGTTACTTCGATGATTATTCTGTTTATTATAACGATGTTATAATTATTACAGTTAGTATAACTATTACTATGATCATTACGGCTATTATGATTGTTGCTATGATTATTAGGATTATTACTACGATTGTTATGATTATTGTGGTTATTATGTCGGTTACTATGATTATTATGGTTGATAGTTTGGTTATTATAATTATCATTCAGATTGTTACGGCTATTATGATTATTATGGTTTTTATGGCTTTTACAATGGTATTTATGATTGTTTCCACGTTTATTATTGTTATTATTATGATTATTAATATTACTGTGTTTCTTGTATGATTATGATTATTATTATGGTCATCACTGAGATTATTATGGTGATATGACTATTACGATTATTATGGCTATAATAACGATTATTAAGGTTATTTCCATGATAATTTTGTTTATGACTACGTTGTTACGATTATTACAGTTAGTATATCAATTACTATAATTATTACGGCTATTATGACTGTTGCTACGATTACCATAATTATTATTATGATTGTTATGATTGTTGTGGTTATTATGACGGTTGCTATGATTGTTATAGTTGATAGTATGGTTATTATGATTATCATTCAGATTATTATGGCTATTATGATTATTATGGTCTTTATGGCCATTATAATGGTTATTATGATTGTTTCCAAGTATATTATGGTTATTATTATGATTATTACGATTATTATGGTTCCTAGTATGATTACGACGAATATTATGGTCATCACTAAGTTTATAATGGCTATTATGGTTATTATGGCTTCTATGGCTATCATAATGGTTATTATCATTTTTCCTGGTTCATTATGGTTATTATTATGATTATTATGATTATTATGTTTTATAGTATGATTATGACGTATATTATGATCATCACTAAGATTATTCTGGTGATTATGGCTATTACGATTATTATGGTTACAATAACGGTTATAAAGGTTATTTCCATGACAATTCTGTTTATTACTACGATGTTATGATTATTACAGTTAGTATAACTATTACTATGATTATTGCGGCTATTATGATTGTTGCTCTGATTATTAGGATTATTACTACGATTGTTATGATTGTAGTGGTTATTATGGCGGTTACTATGATTATTATGGTTGATAGTATGGTTATTATAATTACTATTATGATTATTATGGTTTTTATGGATATTATAATGGTTATTATGATTGTCTCCATGTATATTATGGTTATTATTATGATTATTACGATTATTATGGTTCCTAGTATGATTATGACGAATATTATGATCGTCACTAAGATTATTTTGGTGATTATGACTATTACGATTATTATGGCTATAATCACGATTATTAAGGTTAATTCCATGATAATTCTTATTATTATTTCGATGTTATGATTACTACAGTTAGCATAACTATTACTATGATTATTACGACTATTATGACTGTTGCTATGATTATTATGATTATTATTACGATTGTCATGATTGTTGTGGTTATTATGACGATTACTATGATTATTATGGTTGACAGTGTGGTTATTATGATTATCATTCAGATTATTATGGCCATTATGATTATTATGGTTTTTATGGCCATTATAATGGTTATTATGATTGTCTCCATGTATATTATGGTTATTATTATGATTATTACGATTATTATGGTTCCTAGTATGATTATGACGAATATTATGATCGTCACTAAGATTATTTTGGTGATTATGACTATTACGATTATTATGGCTATAATCACGATTATTAAGGTTAATTCCATGATAATTCTTATTATTATTTCGATGTTATGATTACTACAGTTAGCATAACTATTACTATGGTTATTACGACTATTGTGACTGTTGCCATGATTAGTATGATTATTATTACGATTGTTATGATTGTTGTGGCTATTATGACGATTACTATGATTATTATGGTCGATAGTGTGGTTATTATGATTATTATTTAGATTATTATGCGTATCATGGTTATTATGGCTTTCATGGCTATTATAATGGTTATTATGATTGCTTCCAAGTTTATTATGGTTATTATTATGATTACTATGATTATTATGTTTCATAGTATGATTATGACGTATATTATCATAATCACTAAGATTATTTTGTTGATTATGACTATTACGATTATTATGGATATAATAACGATTATCAATGTTATTTCCATGGTAATTCTGTTTATTATTACGTTGTTATGATTATTAGAGTTAGTCTAACTATTACTATGATTATTACGGCTATTATGACTGTTGCTATGGTTATTATGGTTGTTATTACGATTGACATCATTGTTGTGGTTATTATGACGATTACTATGATTATTATGGTTGATAGTGTGGTTATTATGATTATTATTTAGATTATTATGCCTATCATGGTTTTTATGGCTTTCATGGCTATTATAATGGTTATTATGATTGCTTCCAAGTTTATTATGGTTATTATTATGATTATTATGATTATTATGTTTCATAGTATGATTATGACGTATATTCTGATCATCACTCAGATTATTCTGGTGATTATGACTATTACGATTATTATAGCTATAATAACGATTATTAAGGTTATTTCCATGATAATTCAGTTTATTGTTACGGTGTTATGATTATTACAGGTAGTATAACTATTACTATGATTATTACGGCTATTATGGCTGTTGCTATGATTATTATGATTATTATTACGATTGTTATGATTGTTGTGGTTATTATGACGATTACTATGATTATTATGGTTGATAGTATGGTTATTATGATTATCATTCAGATTATTATGGCTATTATGATTATTATAGTTTTTATGGCCATTATGATGGTTATTATGATTCTTTCCAAGTTTATTATGGTTCTTCTTATGATTATTATGATTATTATGTTTCATAGTATGATTATGACGTATATTATCATAATCACTAAGATTGTTCTGGTGATTATGACTATTACGATTATTATGGCTATAATAACGATTATTAAGGCTATTCCCATGATAATTCTGTTTATTATTTCGATGTTATGATTACTACAGTTAGCATAACTACTACTATGATTATTGCGACTATTATGACTGGTGCTATGATTATTATGATTATTATTACGATTGTTATGATTGTTGTTGTTATTATGACGATTACTATGATTATTATGGTTGATAGTATGGTTACTATGATTATCATGCAGATTATTATGGCTATTACGATTATTATGGCTTTTATGGCCATTATAATGGTTATTATGATTGCTTCCAAGTTTATTATGGTTATTATTATGATTATTATGATTATTATGTTTCATAGTATGATTATGACGAATATTATGGTCATCACTAAGATTATTCTGGTGGTTTTGACTATGACGATTATTATGGCTATAATAACGATTATTAATGTTATTTCTAAGGTAATTCTGTTTATTCTTACGTTGTTATGATTATTAGAGTTAGTCTAACTATTACTACGATTATTACGGCTTTTATGATTGTTGCTACGATTATCATAGTTATTATTATGATTGCTATGATTTTTGTGGTTATTATGACGGTTACTATGATTATTATGGTTGATAGTATGGTTATTATGGTTATCATGCAGATAATTATGGCTATTACGATTATTATGGTTTTTATGGCCATTATAATGGTTATTATGATTGTTTCCAAGTTTATTATGGTTCTGATTATGATTATTACGATTATTATGTTTCATAGTATGATTATGACGTATATTATGATCATCTCTCAGATTATACTGGTGAATATGACTATTACGATTATTATAGCTATAATAACGATTATTAAGGTTATTTCCATGATACTTCTGTTTATTGTTACGATGTTATGATTATTATAGCTAGTATAAATATTACTTTGATTATTACGGCTATTATGACTGTTACTATGGTTATTATGGTTGTTACTACGATTGACATCATTGTTGTAGTTATTATGACGATTGCTATGATGATTATGGGTGATAGTATGGTTGTTATGGTTATTATCCAAATTATTATGTCTATTATTATTATTATGGTATTTATGGCTATTATAATGGGTATTATGATTGCTTCCAAGTTTATTATGGTTATTATTATGATTATAACGATTATTATGTTTCATAGTATGATTATGACGAATATTATGATCATCACTAAGATTATGCTGGTGATTATGATTATTACGGTTATTATGGCTATAATAATGATTACTAAGATTATTTCCGTGATAATTCTGTTTATTATTACGTTGTTATGATTATTACAGTTAGTGCAACTATTACTTTGATTTTTACGGCTATTATGATTGTTGCTATGATTATTATGATTATTATTACGACTGTTATGATTGTTGTGGTTATTATGACGATTACTATGATTATTATGGTTGATAGTGTGGTTATTATGATTAGCATTTAGATTATTATGCCTATTATTGTTATTATGGTTTTTATGGCCGTCATAATGGTTATTATGATTGCTTCCAAAATTATTATGGTTATTATTATGATTAATATGATTATTATATTTCATAGTATGATTATGACGAATATTATGATCATCACTAAGATTATTCTGGTGGTTTTGACTATGACGATTATTATGGGTATAATAACCGTTATTAATGTTATTTCCAAGGTAATTCTGTTTATTATTACGTTGTTATGATTATTAGAGTTAGTCTAACTATTACTACGATTATTACGGCTATTATGATTGTTGCTACGATTATCATAGTTATTATTATGATTGCTATGATTTTTGTGGTTATTGTGACGGTTACTATGATTATTATGGTTGATAGTACGGTTATTATGATTAACATTCAGATTATTATGGCTATTATGATTATTATAGTTTTTATGGCCATTATAATGGTTATTATGATTCTTTCCAAGTTTATTATGGTTCTTCTTATGATTATTATGATTATTATGTTTCATAGTATGATTATGACGTATATTATCATAATCACTAAGATTATTCTGGTGATTATGACTATTACGATTATTATGGCTATAATAACGATCATTAAGGTTATTTCCATGATAATTCTGTTTATTACTACGTTGTTATGATTATTACAGTTAGTATAACTATTACTATGATTATTACGGCTATTATGATTGTTGCTACGATTATCATAATTATTATTATGATTGTTATGATTGTTGTGGTTATTATGTCGTTTACTATGATTATTATGGTTGATAGTATGGTTATTATGATTATCATTCAGATTATTATGCCTATTATGATTATTGTGGTTTTTATGGCCATTATAATGGTTATTATGATTATTATGTTTTATAGTATGATTATGACGCATATTTCGATCATCACTAAGATTATTCTGGTGATTATGACTATTACGATTATTATGGCTATAATAACGATTATTAAGGTTATTTCCATGATAATACTGTTTATTATTTCGACGTTATGATTACTACAGTTAGCATAACTATTACTATGATTATTACGACTATTATGACTGCTGCTATGATTATTATGATTATTATTAAGATTGTCATGATTCTTGTGGTTATTATGACGATTACTATGATTGTTATGGTTGATAGTGTGGTTATTATGATTATCATTTTGATTATTATGCCTATTATGGTTAGTATGGTTGTTATGGCTATTATAATGGTTATTATGGCTGCTTCCAAGTTTATTATGATTATTATTATGATTATTACGATTGTTATGTTTCATAAGGTGATTATGACGAATATTATGATCATCACTAAGATTATTCTGGTAATTATGACTATTACGATTATTATGGTTATAATAACGGTTATAAATTTTATTTCCATGACAATTCTGTTTATTACTACGATGTTATGATTATTACAGTTAGTACAACAATTACTATGATTATTGCGGCTATTATGATTGTTGCTATGATTATTAGGATTATTACTACGATTGTTATGATTGTTGTGGTTATTATGGCGGTTACTATGATTATTATGGTTGATAGTGTGGTTATTATGATTATCATTTAGATTATTATGCTTATTCTGGTTATTATAGTCTTTATGACTATTATAATGGTAAGTATGATTGCTTCCAAGTTTATTATGGTTATTATTATGATTATTAGGATTATTATGTTTGATAGTATGATTATGAAGTATATTATGATGATCACTATGATTATTCTGGTGATTATGTCTATAACGATTATTATGGCTACTATAAGGATTATTAAGGTTATTTCCATGATAATTGTGTTTAGTATTGCGATATTATGATTATTACAGGTGGTATAACTATTACTATGATTCTTACTGCTATTATTATTGTTGCTATGATTATTATAATTATTACTACGATTGATATGATTGTTGTCCTAATTATGACGATTACTATGATTATTATGTTTGATAGTGTGGTTATTATAATTATCATTCAGATTATTATGGCTATTATGATTATTATGGTTTTTATGGCCATTATAATGGTTATTATGATTGTTTCCAAGTTTATTACGGTTATCATTATGATTATTATGATTATTATGTTTCACAGTGTGATTATGACGAATATTATGATCATCACTAAGATTATTCTGGTGATTATGTCTATCACGATTATTATGGCTATAATAATGATTATTAAGGTTACTTCGATGATTATTCTGTTTATTATAACGATGTTATAATTATTACAGTTAGTATAACTATTACTATGATCATTACGGCTATTATGATTGTTGCTATGATTATTAGGATTATTACTACGATTGTTATGATTATTGTGGTTATTATGTCGGTTACTATGATTATTATGGTTGATAGTTTGGTTATTATAATTATCATTCAGATTGTTACGGCTATTATGATTATTATGGTTTTTATGGCTTTTACAATGGTAATTATGATTGTTTCCACGTTTATTATTGTTATTATTATGATTATTAATATTACTGTGTTTCTTGTATGATTATGATTATTATTATGGTCATCACTGAGATTATTATGGTGATATGACTATTACGATTATTATGGCTATAATAACGATTATTAAGGTTATTTCCATGATAATTTTGTTTATGACTACGTTGTTACGATTATTACAGTTAGTATATCAATTACTATAATTATTACGGCTATTATGACTGTTGCTACGATTACCATAATTATTATTATGATTGTTATGATTGTTGTGGTTATTATGACGGTTGCTATGATTGTTATAGTTGATAGTATGGTTATTATAATTACCATTCAGATTATTACGGCTATTATGATTATTATGGTTTTTATGGATATTATAATGGTTATTATGATTGTCTCCAAGTATATTATGGTTATTATTATGATTATTACGATTATTATGGTTCCTAGTATGATTATAACGAATATTAAGATCATCACTAAGATTATAATGTCTATTATGATTATTATGGTTTTAATGGATATCATAATGGTTATTACGATTTTTCCAGGTTTATTATGGTTATTATTATGATTGTTATGATTATTATGCTTTATAGTATGATTATGACGTATATTATGATCATCACTAAGATTATTCTGGTGATTATGACTATTACGATTATTATGGCTATAATAACGATCATTAAGGTTATTTCCATGATAATTCTGTTTATTACTACGTTGTTATGATTATTACAGTTAGTATAACTATTACTATGGTTATTACGACTATTGTGACTGTTGCCATGATTAGTACGATTATTATTGCGATTGTTACGATTGTTGTGGCTATTATGACGATTACTATGATTATTATGGTCGATAGTGTGGTTATTATGATTATTATTTAGATTATTATGCCTATCATGGTTATTATGGCTTTCATGGCTATTATAATGGTTATTATGATTGCTTCCAAGTTTATTATGGTTATTATTATGATTACTATGATTATTATGTTTCATAGTATGATTATGACGTATATTATCATAATCACTAAGATTATTTTGTTGATTATGACTATTACGATTATTATGGATATAATAACGATTATCAATCTTATTTCCATGGTAATTCTGTTTATTATTACGTTGTTATGATTATTAGAGTTAGTCTAACTATTACTATGATTATTACGGCTATTATGACTGTTGCTATGGTTATTATGGTTGTTATTACGATTGACATCATTGTTGTGGTTATTATGACGATTACTATGATTATTATGGTTGATAGTGTGGTTATTATGATTATTATTTAGATTATTATGCCTGTCATGGTTTTTATGGCTTTCATGGCTATTATAATGGTTATTATGATTGCTTCCAAGTTTATTATGGTTATTATTATGATTATTATGATTATTATGTTTCATAGTATGATTATGACGTATATTCTGATCATCACTCAGATTATTCTGGTGATTATGACTATTACGAATATTATAGCTATAATAACGATTATTAAGGTTATTTCCATGATAATTCAGTTTATTGTTACGGTGTTATGATTATTACAGGTAGTATAACTATTACTATGATTATTACGGCTATTATGGCTGTTGCTATGATTATTATGGATGTTATTACGATTGAAATCATTGTTGTGGTTATTATGACGATTACTATGATTATTATGGTTGATAGTATGGTTATTATGATTATCATTCAGATTATTATGGCTATTATGATTATTGTGCTTTTTATGGCCATTATAATGGTTATTATGATTATTATGTTTTATAGTATGATTATGACGCATATTACGATCATCACTAAGATTATTCTCGTGATTATGACTATTACGATTACTATGGCTATAATAACGGTTATTAATGTTATTTCCATCATAATTCTGTTTATTATTACGTTGTTATGATTATTAAAGTTAGTCTAACTATTACTATGATTATTACGGCTATTATGATTGATGCTACTATTACCATAATTATTATTATGATTCCTATGATTTTTGTGGTTATTATGACGGTTACTATGATTATTATGGTTGATAATATGGTTATTATGATTATCATTCAGATTATTATGTCTATTATGATTATTGTGGTTTTTATGGCCATTATAATGGTTATTGTGATTATTATGCTTTATAGTATGATTATGACGTATATTATGATCATCACTAAGATTATTCTGGTGATTATGACTATTACGATTATTATGGCTATAATAACGATTAATAAGGTTATTTCCATGATAATTCTGTTTATTATTTCGACGTTATGATTACTACAGTTAGCATAACTATTACTATGATTATTACGACTATTATGACTGCTGCTATGATTATTATGATTATTATTAAGATTGTCATGATTCTTGTGGTTATTATGACGATTACTATGATTGTTATGGTTGATAGTGTGGTTATTATGATTATCATTTTGATTATTATGCCTATTATGGTTAGTATGGTTGTTATGGCTATTATAATGGTTATTATGGCTGCTTCCAAGTTTATTATGATTATTATTATGATATTACGATTGTTATGTTTCATAAGGTGATTATGACGAATATTATGATCATCACTAAGATTATTCTGGTAATTATGACTATTACGATTATTATGGTTATAATAACGGTTATAAATTTTATTTCCATGACAATTCTGTTTATTACTACGATGTTATGATTATTACAGTTAGTACAACAATTACTATGATTATTGCGGCTATTATGATTGTTGCTATGATTATTAGGATTATTACTACGATTGTTATGATTGTTGTGGTTATTATGGCGGTTACTATGATTATTATGGTTGATAGTGTGGTTATTATGATTATCATTTAGATTATTATGCTTATTCTGGTTATTATAGTCTTTATGACTATTATAATGGTAAGTATGATTGCTTCCAAGTTTATTATGGTTATTATTATGATTATTAGGATTATTATGTTTGATAGTATGATTATTTTGAAGAAAAAGTATATTATGATGATCACTATGATTATTCTGGTGATTATGTCTATAACGATTATTATGGCTACTATAAGGGTTATTAAGGTTATTTCCATGATAATTGTGTTTAGTATTGCGATATTATGATTATTACAGGTGGTATAACTATTACTATGATTCTTACTGCTATTATTATTGTTGCTATGATTATTATAATTATTACTACGATTGATATGATTGTTGTCCTAATTATGACGATTACTATGATTATTATGTTTGATAGTGTGGTTATTATAATTATCATTCAGATTATTATGGCTATTATGATTATTATGGTTTTTATGGCCATTATAATGGTTATTATGATTGTTTCCAAGTTTATTACGGTTATCATTATGATTATTATGATTATTATGTTTCACAGTGTGATTATGACGAATATTATGATCATCACTAAGATTATTCTGGTGATTATGTCTATCACGATTATTATGGCTATAATAATGATTATTAAGGTTACTTCGATGATTATTCTGTTTATTATAACGATGTTATAATTATTACAGTTAGTATAACTATTACTATGATCATTACGGCTATTATGATTGTTGCTATGATTATTAGGATTATTACTACGATTGTTATGATTATTGTGGTTATTATGTCGGTTACTATGATTATTATGGTTGATAGTTTGGTTATTATAATTATCATTCAGATTGTTACGGCTATTATGATTATTATGGTTTTTATGGCTTTTACAATGGTAATTATGATTGTTTCCACGTTTATTATTGTTATTATTATGATTATTAATATTACTGTGTTTCTTGTATGATTATGATTATTATTATGGTCATCACTGAGATTATTATGGTGATATGACTATTACGATTATTATGGCTATAATAACGATTATTAAGGTTATTTCCATGATAATTTTGTTTATGACTACGTTGTTACGATTATTACAGTTAGTATATCAATTACTATAATTATTACGGCTATTATGACTGTTGCTACGATTACCATAATTATTATTATGATTGTTATGATTGTTGTGGTTATTATGACGGTTGCTATGATTGTTATAGTTGATAGTATGGTTATTATAATTACCATTCAGATTATTACGGCTATTATGATTATTATGGTTTTTATGGATATTATAATGGTTATTATGATTGTCTCCAAGTATATTATGGTTATTATTATGATTATTACGATTATTATGGTTCCTAGTATGATTATAACGAATATTAAGATCATCACTAAGATTATAATGTCTATTATGATTATTATGGTTTTAATGGATATCATAATGGTTATTACGATTTTTCCAGGTTTATTATGGTTATTATTATGATTGTTATGATTATTATGCTTTATAGTATGATTATGACGTATATTATGATCATCACTAAGATTATTCTGGTGATTATGACTATTACGATTATTATGGCTATAATAACGATCATTAAGGTTATTTCCATGATAATTCTGTTTATTACTACGTTGTTATGATTATTACAGTTAGTATAACTATTACTATGGTTATTACGACTATTGTGACTGTTGCCATGATTAGTACGATTATTATTGCGATTGTTACGATTGTTGTGGCTATTATGACGATTACTATGATTATTATGGTCGATAGTGTGGTTATTATGATTATTATTTAGATTATTATGCCTATCATGGTTATTATGGCTTTCATGGCTATTATAATGGTTATTATGATTGCTTCCAAGTTTATTATGGTTATTATTATGATTACTATGATTATTATGTTTCATAGTATGATTATGACGCATAATCACTAAGATTATTTTGTTGATTATGACTATTACGATTATTATGGATATAATAACGATTATCAATCTTATTTCCATGGTAATTCTGTTTATTATTACGTTGTTATGATTATTAGAGTTAGTCTAACTATTACTATGATTATTACGGCTATTATGACTGTTGCTATGGTTATTATGGTTGTTATTACGATTGACATCATTGTTGTGGTTATTATGACGATTACTATGATTATTATGGTTGATAGTGTGGTTATTATGATTATTATTTAGATTATTATGCCTGTCATGGTTTTTATGGCTTTCATGGCTATTATAATGGTTATTATGATTGCTTCCAAGTTTATTATGGTTATTATTATGATTATTATGATTATTATGTTTCATAGTATGATTATGACGTATATTCTGATCATCACTCAGATTATTCTGGTGATTATGACTATTACGAATATTATAGCTATAATAACGATTATTAAGGTTATTTCCATGATAATTCAGTTTATTGTTACGGTGTTATGATTATTACAGGTAGTATAACTATTACTATGATTATTACGGCTATTATGGCTGTTGCTATGATTATTATGGATGTTATTACGATTGAAATCATTGTTGTGGTTATTATGACGATTACTATGATTATTATGGTTGATAGTATGGTTATTATGATTATCATTCAGATTATTATGGCTATTATGATTATTGTGCTTTTTATGGCCATTATAATGGTTATTATGATTATTATGTTTTATAGTATGATTATGACGCATATTACGATCATCACTAAGATTATTCTCGTGATTATGACTATTACGATTACTATGGCTATAATAACGGTTATTAATGTTATTTCCATCATAATTCTGTTTATTATTACGTTGTTATGATTATTAAAGTTAGTCTAACTATTACTATGATTATTACGGCTATTATGATTGATGCTACTATTACCATAATTATTATTATGATTCCTATGATTTTTGTGGTTATTATGACGGTTACTATGATTATTATGGTTGATAATATGGTTATTATGATTATCATTCAGATTATTATGTCTATTATGATTATTGTGGTTTTTATGGCCATTATAATGGTTATTGTGATTATTATGCTTTATAGTATGATTATGACGTATATTATGATCATCACTAAGATTATTCTGGTGATTATGACTATTACGATTATTATGGCTATAATAACGATTAATAAGGTTATTTCCATGATAATTCTGTTTATTATTTCGACGTTATGATTACTACAGTTAGCATAACTATTACTATGATTATTACGACTATTATGACTGCTGCTATGATTATTATGATTATTATTAAGATTGTCATGATTCTTGTGGTTATTATGACGATTACTATGATTGTTATGGTTGATAGTGTGGTTATTATGATTATCATTTTGATTATTATGCCTATTATGGTTAGTATGGTTGTTATGGCTATTATAATGGTTATTATGGTTGCTTCCAAGTTTATTATGATTATTATTATGATTATTAGGATTGTTATGTTTCATAAGGTGATTATGACGAATATTATGATCATCACTAAGATTATTCTGGTAATTATGACTATTACGATTATTATGGTTATAATAACGGTTATAAATTTTATTTCCATGACAATTCTGTTTATTACTACGATGTTATGATTATTAGAGTTAGTCTAACTATTACTATGATTATTACGGCTATTATGACTGTTGCTATGGTTATTATGGTTGTTATTACGATTGACATCATTGTTGTGGTTATTATGACGATTACTATGATTATTATGGTTGATAGTGTGGTTATTATGATTATTATTTAGATTATTATGCCTATCATGGTTTTTATGGCTTTCATGGCTATTATAATGGTTATTATGATTGCTTCCAAGTTTATTATGGTTATTATTATGATTATTATGATTATTATGTTTCATAGTATGATTATGACGTATATTCTGATCATCACTCAGATTATTCTGGTGATTATGACTATTACGATTATTATAGCTATAATAACGATTATTAAGGTTATTTCCATGATAATTCAGTTTATTGTTACGGTGTTATGATTATTACAGGTAGTATAACTATTACTATGATTATTACGGCTATTATGGCTGTTGCTATGATTATTATGGATGTTATTACGATTGAAATCATTGTTGTGGTTATTATGACGGTTACTATGATTATTATGGTTGATAATATGGTTATTATGATTATCATTCAGATTATTATGGCTATTATGATTATTGTGGTTTTTATGGCCATTATAATGGTTATTGTGATTATTATGCTTTATAGTATGATTATGACGTATATTATGATCATCACTAAGATTATTCTGGTGATTATGACTATTACGATTATTATGGCTATAATAACGATTAATAAGGTTATTTCCATGATAATTCTGTTTATTATTTCGACGTTATGATTACTACAGTTAGCATAACTATTACTATGATTATTACGACTATTATGACTGCTGCTATGATTATTATGATTATTATAAAGATTGTCATGATTCTTGTGGTTATTATGACGATTACTATGATTGTTATGGTTGATAGTGTGGTTATTATGATTATCATTTTGATTATTATGCCTATTATGGTTAGTATGGTTGTTATGGCTATTATAATGGTTATTATGGTTGCTTCCAAGTTTATTATGATTATTATTATGATTATTACGATTGTTATGTTTCATAAGGTGATTATGACGAATATTATGATCATCACTAAGATTATTCTGGTAATTATGACTATTACGATTATTATGGTTATAATAACGGTTATAAATTTTATTTCCATGACAATTCTGTTTATTACTACGATGTTATGATTATTACAGTTAGTATAACAATTACTATGATTATTGCGCCTATTATGATTGTTGCTATGATTATTAGGATTATTACTACGATTGTTATGATTGTTGTGGTTATTATGGCGGTTACTATGATTATTATGGTTGATAGTGTGGTTATTATGATTATCATTTAGATTATTATGCTTATTCTGGTTATTATAGTCTTTATGACTATTATAATGGTAAGTATGAT